>NC_081555.1:13554761-13854761 GCF_963082655.1 Stomoxys calcitrans | reverse complement strand
ATCTTGACAAAATTCTCGATTGAAACAAATTTTGAAAATTTTTTTTATAGAAATAAATATTAGATAAAATTTTCCTTACAAATAAAATTTTGAAGAGCTGGTGCTCTTCATTACAAGTTACCGGAGTTCAGACTCCCGTCCTTGAATGGGGTCACCCTGTGGCTGTCGAAGGAAAGTACCTGGGCATACTCCTCAATTCGAAACTGCCCTGAAGAGGAACACCGACAAAAAGGACGCGTAAGGCATTGTGCGCTTTTTGCTCCTGCAGGAGAATGATCAGTAGGGAGTGGGTGGTAGGAAGTGGGTGGTATGAAGTGGGTGGTATGAAGTGGGCGGTAGGAAGTGGGTGGTAGGAAGTGGGTGGTAGGAAGTGGGTGGTAGGAAGTGGGTGGTAGGAAGTGGGTGGTAGGAAGTGGGTGGTAGGAAGTGGGTGGTAGGAAGTGAGTGGTAGGAAGTGGGTGGTAGGAAGTGGGTGGTAGGAAGTGGGTGGTAGGAAGTGGGTGGTAGGAAGTGGGTGGTAGGAAGTGGGTGGTAGGAAGTGGGTGGTAGGAAGTGGGTGGTAGGAAGTGGGTGGTAGGAAGTGGGTGGTAGGAAGTGGGTGGTACGAAGCGGGTGGTAGGAAGTGGGTGGTAGGAAGGTGGGTGGTAGGAAGTGGTTGGTAGGAAGTGGGTGGTAGGAAGTGGGTGGTAGGAAGTGGGTGGTAGGAAGTGAGTGGTAGGAAGTGGGTGGTACGAAGTGGGTGGTACGAAGTGGGTGGTAGGAAGTGGGTGGTAGGAAGTGGGTGGTAGGAAGTGGGTGGTAGGAAGTAGGTGGTAGGAAGTGGGTGGTAGGCAGTGGGTGGTAGGAAGTGGGTGGTAGGAAGTGGGTGGTAGGAAGTGGGTGGTAGGAAGTGGGTGGTAGGAAGTGGGTGGTAGGAAGTGGGTGGTAGGAAGTGGGTGGTAGGAAGTGAGTGGTAGGAAGTGGGTGGTAGGAAGTGGGTGGTAGGAAGTGGGTGGTAGGAAGTGGGTGGTAGGAAGTGGGTGTTAGGAAGTGGGTGGTAGGAATTGGGTGGTAGGAATTGGGTGGTAGGAAGTGGGTGGTAGGAAGTGGGTGGTAGGAATTGGGTGGTAGGAATTGGGTGGTAGGAAGTGGGTGGTAGGAAGTGGGTGGTAGGAAGTAGGTGGTAGGAAGTAGGTGGTAGGAAGTGGGTGGTAGGCAGTGGGTGGTAGGAAGTGGGTGGTAGGAAGTGGGTGGTAGGAAGTGGGTGGTAGGAAGTGGGTGGTAGGAAGTGGGTGGTAGGAAGTGGGTGGTAGGAAGTGGGTGGTAGGAAGTGGGTGGTAGGAAGTGGGTGGTACGAAGCGGGTGGTAGGAAGTGGGTGGTAGGAAGTGGGTGGTACGAAGCGGGTGGTAGGAAGTGGGTGGTAGGAATGGGTGGTAGGAAGTGGGTGGTAGGAAGTGGGTGGTAGGAAGTGGGTGGTAGGAAGTGGGTGGTAGGAATTGGGTGGTAGGAATTGGGTGGTAGGAAGTGGGTGGTAGGAAGTGGGTGGTAGGAAGTGGATGGTAGGAAGTGGGTGGTAACCCCCAAATGATTTATTGGATGTATACGGCCATCGGGAGACCAGCACTGACCTATGGAGCCCTGGTATGGTACAAGGCCGTAGAGAAGAGGACGCGAGCGATAGAGTTCGAGAAGGTCCAAAAACTGGAATGCTTCGGGATCACTGGGGCGCAGAGATCCGCACCGCAGGCAGGCCTGGAGACGATGCTTGATATGCAGCCCATTGAGGCCTATATTCGAAACATTGCCGCCAAGGTCGCGCTTAGGCTGAGGAAGCTCGGCATACTGAAGGAGGATGGTTGCGGCCACAGTTCAATTCTGGGTGCAATGGATGCGTAGGTTAGACTGAGGAGCATCTCCGGCAAACTGGCAACAGCACCGACTGGGGTGAGGGCATTCGCGATTCGGTTTCCTGGAAGGGATGAATGGAGAGCGAATGCTGTACTTGATTGGGATGAGACCACAATTTATACCGATAGCTCCAAAGTGAAGTCCGAGACTGGATTAGGGGTCTACTCTGAGGTAAACAATATCGATATGTCTATGAGACTACCGGACGTGTGTACGGTCTTTCAGGCAGAGGTCTGTGCCATTGCAGTAGCCGCAAGAGAAATTCTAGTAAGGGATTTACCACGCTCAAAACTCAGGATTTATGTGAACAGCATGGCGGCGCTCAAAGCCTTGGGGTCGAGGATGGTGAGGTCGAGATGAGGTGGCGGGTGGCATTCGGGTCCACGATGTGACGCTAACAGGGGGTCCTGGACATGAGGGGATTCCAGGAAGTGAGAGGATTCGTCTGCGCTGGGCGTACCAGCCACCGATCTTGCCTACATGACATTTGTGGAGCTACCGAACACAGTAGAGGGGATGGCCAGGGCAACATCGGTGGCGAGATGGGACTCGGTGGATGATTGCCGGACTCTAAAGGCGCTCTGGCCTATCATCGACCGGAGGAGAACGAGGGAGTTGTTGGCGTTCTATAAGAGGTCGATGCATACCTTAACAGGGGTCATAGCCGGGCACTGTGCCATAGACCGCATGAGAATACCGCACAATGACTTCTGTAGGAGTTGCCAGGATGATGATCTGGAGGATAATAATAAGTTTGTTTCTTAAGTCTTTTGTATTTTTTTTCTATACTCATCACCATAGGATGGATGAGGGGCATACTAATCTATTGGGTTGCCCAAAAAGTAATTGCGGATTTTTTAAAAGAAAGTAAATGCATTTTTAATAAAACTTAGAATGAATTTTAATCAAATATACTTTTTTACACTTTTTTTCTAAAGCAAGCTAAAAGTAACAGCTCATAACTGACAGAAGAAAGAATGCAATTACAGAGTCATAAGCTGTGAAAAAATTTGTCAACGCCGACTATATGAAAAATCCGCAATTACTTTTTGGGCAATAGTTATTCCATGTTAATACACCGAAACAACGATTTGCAACCCCATAAAGTTTATGTATTTTGATTGTCTAGACATCCGAGTGGTTCTAGTCATGCCTGTTCGTCCGTCCATATGTGGAAATTACGATAGCGGTCAAAGGAATAAAGTTATCTGCTCGAAACTTTGCACACATACTTCTTATTGCTGCAGGTCATGTTGGATTGGAAATGGGCCAAATAGGTTGAGATTCGGCGCCATAAGTGTAGAAAGGCCTTAGGAGGGTGGGCTAAAAACTCCCCAGAATTTTTAAAACCATGTTGTTTTTGACAAAATTGGTTAAATTTTGTTGGTATTCATAGAAAGATAGGCTGGTGACGCTAACGGCTTCCATATAATATGGTCTTTTGATTAGCCCTCTTTTCTTAATTGGGCTGAAATTTCGCACAGTGTATTCTGTCAAAATTTCCAACAACCATGCCAAGTGTGGTCCAAATTAGATTCGAACCTGATAAAGCTGCCATATAATTCAATCTCCCGATATGACATACTAAACCACTCGAAGCCTCAATTGTTGTCCAATTTGCCTGAAATTTTGCAAGGAGTGTTTGGTTTAGATTTCCAGCAATCTTGACAAGTATGCTTCGAGTCGGTGTATAATTTGTGATAGACCCCATAAAAACCGATCTCCTGATTTGGCAACTTGAGCATTCAAATGCCGCAATTTTTATCCTATTGGGCTGAAATTTTGCACATAGTGTTCTGTTATGAATTCCAACAATCTTGAAAAATATGGACCAAATCAGTGCATAGTATGATATAGCTCTCCTATACACTTTTCTCCTGATTTCACATCTTGAGCCCATGGAAGCCGCAATTGTTATCCGATTTGGCTGAAATTATGTACATAGTGTTATGTAACGATTTCCAACATGCCGATAACGACATAAGCCTTCTGCGGCCGCTAAAACTTAGTTTATTTGGGTGAATTTGTTGCAGAATCCATGTTAGTGGTATCTCAAGATTCGGCCTAGCCGAACTAAGCACTTGCAACATGTCATTTGTTACTCCTCTCTTAGAATTATTCTTTTTTATTCATTTTTTTTGTTTCTATTTTCCCTTTTAAATACTTTAATCATTTGTCGTTTTCATTTTGGCGTGTTTAGTAGTTGGGTTATTAACACTAAAATGGCATTAAATTGCCTTGATAATGATTTAGCAAGGTAGACAGTAATGACAACAACTAAAACACATTGCCCTAGGTCGTTGTTGTCGAAAAATAAAAATGTATAAAAAAAAAATAAAAGTCAACTAAGTCAAGACAAACAAAAAAACTAGAATTCAAAAAAACGTGAAATTTAAATAGGTAAAAAATTCATAATGTATGTCTCTATAGCAGCTATTTCGAAATATGGTCCGATCTGGACCAAATTCGACACGGACATTGAGTGGTCTAATAAATACAAGTCATTGTTCAGTTCTGTAGAACAAAATATTGGTCTTTTTGGTAGCCGTATCCAAGTATAGACCGATCTGAACCATATACGACACGGATGTGGAAAAGCCTAACATAAGTCACTGTGTCAAATTTCAGCGAAATCGGATTATAAATGTGCCTTTAATGGGGCTAAGACCCTTAATCGAGAAATTGGTTTATATGCCAGCTATATCCAAATCTGAACCGATCTGAGCCAAACTACAGATGGATGTCTGAGGGCCTAACACAACTCAATGACCCAAATTTCGGCGAAATCGGACAAAAAATGCTCCTTCTATGGGCCCAAAACTTTAAATAGAAAGATCGGACTATATGGCAGCTATATCCAAATCTGGATCGATCTATGCTAAATTGCAGAAAGATGTTGAAGAAACTAACATCATTCACTGTCCCAAATTTCGTCGAAATCGGACAAAAACTACACCTTTAATGGATCCAAGGTCTTAAATCGAGAGATCGGTATATATGGCAGCTATATCCAATTCTGGACCGATCTGGGCCAAATTGAAGACGGATGTCGAAGGGCTTAACACAACTCACTGACCCAAATTTCGACGAAATCGGAAATGAATGCGTCTTTTATGGGACCAAAACCTTAAATTGTAAGATCGGTCTATATGGCAGCTATATTTCAATGTGGACCGATCTGGGCCAAATTAAAGAGAGATGTTGAAGGGCCTAATACAACTCACTGACCCAATTTTCGACGAAATCGGAAATGAATGCGCCTTTTATGGGTCCAAAACCTTAAATCGAGAGATCGGTCTATATGGCAGCTATATCCAAATATAAACCGATCTGAACCATATACGACACGGATGTCGAAAAGACTAAAATAACTCATTGTGCCAAATTTCAGCGAAATCGGATTATTAATGGGCCGTTTTATGGGGCTTAGACTTTTAATCGAGAGATCGGTCTATATGGCAGCTATATTCAAATGTGTGTGAATAAGGATGTCAAATGGCCTAACACAAATCACTGTCCTAAATTTTGGCAAAGTCGGACAATATATGTGAATTTTATGGTCCCAAGACCTTAAATTGAGAGATCGGTCTATATGGCAGCTATATCTAAATCTGAACTGATCTGAGCCAAATTGCCAAATGATGTCGAGGGACTTACCACAACATACAGTCCCGAATTTCAGCAAAATCGGATAGTAAATGTGGCTTTTATGGTCCTAAGACCCTAAATCGAAAAATCGGTCTATATGGCAGCTATATCAAAATCTGGACCAATCTGAGCCAAATTGAAGAAGGATGTCGAAAAGCCTAACACAACTCACTGTCCCAAATTTTGGCCAAATCGGACAATAAATGCAACTTTTATGGCCCAAAACCTTAAATCGAGAGATCGGGCTATATGGCAGCTATATCCAAATCTGGATCGATCAGGACTAAATTGAAGAAGCATGTTGAGTGGCTTAACACAACTCACTGTCTCAAATTTCAGCAAAATCGGAAAATAAATGCAACTTTTATGGGCTCAAAACCTTAAATCGACAGATCGGTCTATATGGGGGCTATATCAAGTTATAGTCCGATATAGTCCATCTTCGAACTTAACCTGCCTATAAACAAAAAGGGAATCTGTGCAAAGTTTCAGCTCAATATCTCTATTTTTAAAGACTGTGGCGTGATTTTAACAGACAGACGGACGGACAGACCGGACGGATATGGCTAGATCGTCTTAGATTTTTATGACGGTCAAAAATATATAAACTTTATATTGTCGGATATAGATTTTTCGATGTGTTGCAAACGGAATGACAAAATCCCCATCCTTCGGTGGTGGGTATAAAAAAAAGTATAAATTAAAAATATGGTAGTTTCAAAACAAAAGACTTAAGACACGAACCTGGTGATTTTAAAATTTTATAACCTATCAACGCCTGACCCACAATTTGCTTATACGAGTTTGTTAATTTTTATATGGAAGGAATGGAGTCCTAGAAACCGAAGTCTGATTAACCTTTGGACAAAATTTTTGAAAACATTTGGATTTAAAACCAAATGGAGATTTTATTGATAAATAAATAAAATCACCCACGGTTGGTTACTCATAAATAAGTTGATCAACCAATGGCTAACCTAGGGTAAATGCCATCCAATAACACACTAACGAAAAAGCTATAAAAAGGCATCAACAAAAACAAAGAAAACAACTTATATATAGACTTTAATTAGATAATTGGCTATTCCTTGAATTTTTTTTCAGTTTTCAAACCAAAAAAATTTAAATGGAAAAAAATTGTTTTTTTTTAAAGATTTTCCAAAACGCTTTTAGTGTTAAGCTTTATATAAAAAGAGGAATATTGACAAATTACGAGATTGGTATTTAAACAATGCAATCTGTAATTTGTGAAAGGTGGTAGTAGAAAAACAAAAGACTTAAGACAAAAACCTTGTGGATTAAATTTTTAGTAAATCTTACAAAGCTTACTTAGCAACTTAGTAAAAATTGTTTGATGTTAACAGACATATTTGTAACTAATACTTCAAGGTGTTATCACCAGTGCTGAAGGTTTTCCTTTATGTTGACGGAAATTCTTTGCAACCGATATAAAAAAAAACTGCAATTTTCCTTTTTATATGAAATGAGCATCTGAAAGCTTACATTAAAAAATATGTACATCATTTCCTTTCAAAATACTTTTGCATCAAAAAATATTTAAACTTAAGGCACCAGACAAAAACACCCTAAACAATGAGTGAAGGCATTTCTCAAAAACAAAACGTGATGATCACTAAGTCACGTGCAGACTTTGGAAATATGAAGAAAAACGAAAACAAAACAAACATAAAATACCACTATGAATCTCAGATGGGAGATATGCTTCAAACCTCAATCATTTGTTGCGGTGGTTCATTGACAAAAAGTTTGCCAAGAAAATCAGGAAGAGGCGAAAAAAACGAAGCAAAAAATTAACAAAAATTGCCAAGATAATAAAAATTTGCCCTGAGAAATCTTAGTATGATAATAAACGGAAACAATTAGTATTTCCCAGACACCATAAAAGCTACGACCATTTGTTTTTTGTACAAAAAAAATATATGCAAAATAACTCTCACAGTAGGTGTTTGCCGCAAAGCCGTTAAAGACGACAATTTTCCAAACGTTTATGTTTTCGCGCTCTGCTCAATTTAAGTTATTAACATAATTTTTGTTTTAAATGCTTGATTAGCCAAGTTAATTTGGTTATTAACAAATGGTGGTAAAAAAACAAACCAAAAAAATTTGTGAAAGAGAAATTTGTGCCTTAGGTCCAATAAAGAGGAGAAAAAAAAAACAAGGAAATGTGTGTAAAGTTCGGCAGGTACGAATCTTATATAATCTCCAGCATGTATAGCAATTGACATAATCTTCGAATGACTTTTTCAAAGATACAAGAGATGTGGAAGGAAGGAATGGCCCGATATGGACCGACTATTAGTGTATGACAATTAGAAGTCATAAAACATACCACGTTTGAAGCATAAAGAAGTCAAATCGGGTGATCGGTTTATATGGGAATCACATCAGGTTGAGAACGATTTAAATCATAGTGTTGAAAGTCATAGCAAAACCGAATTCGAAGACTGGTTTATATGACAGCTATGTAAAAACATGGACCGATATGGCCCGTTAACAATCCCAACCGACCTACATTAATAGCAAATAAAACGCCGAATTTGGCTTTGAACTCACTGTCCGAAATTATGCCGAATCGGACAATAAATGCGCCTTTCATGGGCCAAAGGATAAAGATGTTAACAATGTGAAAAAGATATCCACAATGGGGAAAATAAATCCATGATGTGGATAAAGATATCCACGATGTGGATAAAGATATCCACAATCTGGATTAAGATATCCACGATCTGGGTAAAGATATCCACAATCTGGATTAAGATATCCACGATCTGGGTAAAGATATCCACGATGTGGATAATGATATCCACGATGTGGATAAGGATCTCCACGATGTGGATTAAGCTATCCACGATCTGGATAAAGATATCCACGATCTGGGTAAAGATATCCACGATGTGGATAAAAATGTCAATGATGTGGAAAAAGATATCCACGAAGTGGATAAAGATATCCACGATGTGGATAAGGATTTCCACGATGTGGATAAAGATATCCACAATGGGGAAAAAGATATCCACGATGTGAATGAAGATATCCACATTGTGGATAGAGACATCCGCGATGCGGATAAAGATATCCACGATGTGGATAAAGATATCCACGATGTTGATAATGATATCCACGATGTGGATAAAGATATGCACGATGTGGATAAAGATATCCACAATGTGGATAATGATATCCACAATGTGGATAAAGATCTTCACGATGGATAAAGATATCCACAATGTGGATAAAGATCTTCACGATGGATAAAGATATTCACGATGTGGATAAAGATTGCCTGGAATATCTCTGTGGTCCCGCACCCGGTGACTTTTAAACGGTTCAGCCATCTAGTTGAGAGATCTGTGACAGTCGAGGGCGGTTTTTAAATTCAGAAATAATTCTCTGAGGAGTTAATGACTGTCTGAGTGGATATTTGAGCCAATCGTTGTTATGAAATTACATCTAAGCCATACCGCCACCTCTTTATTGCAAAGATCTTCGCTTGATTCTGCACTGCAGTGGTCGGATAACCTTCTCGATATGACCTGTCCAAATGCATCAGAGTACAACCCAAAGTCCACATGGACGACTAGTTTGGAATCACCAGGGATATTGTAGTTCCATTGGGTGCTTTTTTGACAAAATTTTCTATAGAAATAACAGAAAAAATTGCAACAAAATTTTTCATAGAAAAATATTTTGACATAATTTTGTATAAAGCAAATGTTGACAAAATTTTCTATAGAAATAAGATCTTGAAAAATTGAAATTTTTGCAGGAGTACTACATATTTGGATACTTTAAGTGGGGCGGACGCTCCTTCTTTCCCCTTATTTTCAAACACGTCTGATCTCGGGGATTATTTAGGCGATTTCCCCGAAATTTGAATTGCGTTATTAAAGAGACCTAAAAACAAAAACTTTAAGTTTGGGAGAACCCAATAACCTACAAAACTCCCCAAAAGATTGAAAGGGAAGGTATTTGAGAGCAGAAAACGAACATGTTAACCAATTTCGGGACCATGTGCTTGGAAATAGCCTCACTGAAAAAAAAGTAGCCCCACAGGAATTATTAACCGGCCGTGGTGTGATGGAACTCAGAAGAAAGGTATATAGAAAGGAGGAACACGAATTTGATATGCACTTTCGGAACCAAAGGCCTGCTGGCCCGCCCCGCCCCCTAAATGTAAATTTGCCCATGAACATTTTATTTAGGAACAAGGGCAAACTTCTCACATATCAATGAGTGCTGCCCGATTCAAGTGTAAGCTCAATGGGAAGGTACCTCCTTTTCATAGCCGAGTACGAAAGACGTACTGCAGTGCGATACCTCTTTGGGGAGAAGTTTTTACATGGCATAGGTTAGGTTAGGTCGAAAAGAGGGTGCGGATATTAATCTGCCCCATCCCACTATAGACATACAACTAAGCCAGTAATCGGCTTATTGTGCGCTAAAGAAAAAAAGCAACCTCGAAAAAGAAAATTTTAAGGAATTTTAAGGAATTCCTTGGTACTTACAAAATCCTTACTTGTTTCCCATACCACTCCCCTGAGTTGGTGCATATCAGTTATTGTGTCCCCACTTATGTACCGGTGTCTGTAAGCCGCGAAAGCCGGGCAATGACATAGGAAATGCTCCAACGTCTCATAATTTTCCCACATGCCCTACTCCAACATCTCATCATTCTCCCCACATGCCCCACACATGCTATCACTTGCCGCACCGATTTTGCATAAGTGAGCTCATAGTCCTATGTGTCCCGTTATCACACCTTTTACATGGCATAGTACCCAGCAAATATTCCCAGCATTAGGAGAGGATTACCAACGCTGAAAAGTTACTTCTGATGGCCTCGCCAGGATTCGACCCCTGCGTTCAGAGTCATAGGTAGACATGCTAACCTTTGCGCTACAGTGGCCTCCAAATACCCACCTTATAGGACTCACTGTCCATGGGAATATGGAGCTCAACTAAAAGGTTTTTGAAGGGACCTCCATTTTATAGCCCAGTACGAACGACGTGCAATATCTCTTTGGAGGGAAGTTTTTACATGGCATAGTACCTCACAAATGTCGCCAGCATTAGGAGGGGTTAACCACCTATCATAATTTGTTTTGATGGCCTCGCCAGGATTCGAACCCATGCGTTCAGCGCCATAGGTGGACATGCTAACCTTTGAGCTACAGTGACCTCCAAATACCCACCTAATAGGACTCACTGCCCATGGCAATATGGAACTCAGATAAAAGGTTTTTGAAGGGCCCTCCATTTTATAGCCCAGTCAAACGACGTGCCGCAGTCCGATATCTCTTTGGAGGGAAGTTTGTACATGGCATAGTACCACAAAAGCCAGGATTCGAACCCATGCCTTCAGCGTCATAAGTGGACATTCTAACCTTTGAGCTACAGTGGCCTCCAAATACCCATCAAGTACGACTTTTTCACTGACCATGGCAATATGGAGCTCAAATGAAAAGTTTTTGAAGTGGCCGCAGTGCAATACCTTTTTGGGGAGAAGTTTTTACATGGCATAGTACCTCAGAAATGTCGCCGGCAAAAGGAGAGGATTACCAACGCTGAAAAGTTTTTTCTGATGGTGTCAGCATCATAGGCAGATATGCTAACCCATGCGCTACGGTGGTCGCCAAATACCCACCATATAGGGCTTTTTCACTGAATATGAGAAAATGGGGCCCAAATGAAAGGTTTTGGAGAGTAGAACATGAATCTGCTATCTATTTGTTAGGGTCAAGCCATTAGGTGAACGCCCCACCCCCAAACCGAACGCACTTTACGAATATGACTTTATGGGACTCACAGGCATTTGGGAGTAGAGCGTGAATTTGATATCCACATTCAGGGAGAACATTCTGAGAAGCCGTCTTACTCCCAAACGAATTATATTCAGAATTAAATTACAATTAAAGGGTATTAGGAGGGGTAAGAAGGCACAGCGGAGCAGACCCGGTCCAGATAATTTTTCTATAAAAATAAATGTTTTACAAAAAATTCTATAAAAATAAAGTTTTGAATAATTTTCTATAGAAATAACGAAAAAAAATCTATGAAATAAAATTTTATCTTATGTGAAATTTTATTACCCTTCTAGAAACAAAATTAGTTAAAAAGGCCTTATAAGGCTAATCGTTTAATTCCACTCAAAACTCATATCTATGGCATATCACACACTAAGCCTGGAGGCTTACACCATTAATCAAAACTTACTCACTCAGTTACAATACTCGTAATTTGCCGCTTAGCAAAAAACACACAACACTTGAAAATCAAGAAAAAAAGCTTAACGAAAAATGTGTAATAAAAAACACTGAGCAGACTAGCACGTTGTGCAAAAAACAAGTTTTCTTATAGATTATTTACAAGAGTTTTTTTATTTTACAGTCTTGAGTCTTGAAGCAGTCAAAAGGAAACTTGCAGTAATTTTGCAAAGGCCGTTTGAAAAAAACCGGTGAACTCGGTAGTTTTAAAATGTAGGTCAGTATGACAACCGCAATGATTATTAAACAAGGACTTGGGCAGAGGAAATACAAAAAGGAAATGATTTTTTGATTTGCCATGGCTAGCTGCTTTAGCGATATGAGGAAATAAGAAAAAATGAATTGTCAAATAATTTGCATTATTGATAACGCATGGAAATAGAATTTTGTCAACTAAGATATTAATTCCCAAAAAAAAAAAAAAAAATGCCAGCAAATACTAGTGGTCTAAAGACAAATTACAAACACGGGAATTGCAAAACAAAAGACTTAAGACACAAACTCGATAAAGTGATTGCTGATTCTATTACAAAACTGGCTATTTAAAGCAATAGCCATATCTAATATTTAGTATAAGTGGTAAATGACACATAGGCATAGAATTTTAAGAAATTATAAATCAAAAGACTTAAGACACAAACTTGGATAAGTAATCGCGGACTTCTTTATAGAGAACTTAGATAAACCTTTAATATGAGACCCTTAACAATCTTTTACGATTTGAATGCAATCTAATAAAATCATCATTTAGAGCAAGTACACTAGCGAGGATCGAAAATCGAAGGAATACAAGTTAAAATGTGCTAAGTTCAGCCGGGCCGAACCTTGCGAACCCACCACCAAGAATGCAAATACCAATTTACCCATGAACATTCCATTAAGGAACAGGGGCAAACTTCTCACATATCAATGAGTGCAGTCCGATTCAAGTTAAAGCTCAAAAATAAGGGACCTCCATTTTATTACCGCGTCCGAATGGCGTGCCGCAGTGCGACACCTCTTTTGAGGAAAAGTTTTTACATGGCATACAACCTCACAAATGTCGCGAGCATTAAGAGCGAATAACCATCGGTGAAAATTTCATGATGGTCTCGCCAGGATTTGAACCCAGACGTTCAGCGTACGTACGCAGACCTCCACCATCAGGATTATGCTAAAAATTTATACCAAATAAATTCAGTTGAAGGGCAAAATTTTATTCTACATACCAGACATCCGTCAAACCAGCAAAAATTAAAGCTTCTAGGAACCGAACAAGCATGATCGAGAGACCGGTTTACATGGGAGCAATATCAGGTTATAGACTGATATGGACGGTAATTGGCACAGTTGTTGGAAGTCGTAACAGAACACCGCAAAATCGGACCATACATGTCACATTTGTTGAAAGTTATAACGGATTACCGCATGCAAAATTTTAGCCAAATCGGACAAATATTGCGGCTTGTAAGGCCTGAAGAAGTCAAATCGGGACATTGGTTTATATGGGAGCTATATCAGGTTATAGACCGATTTGAATCGTACTTAACACAGTGGTTGAAATTCATAACGGAACACCACATGCAAAATTTCAGCCAAATCGGACAAAAATTGCGGCTTGTAAGGGCCCAAGAAGTCAAATCAGGAGATCGGTTTATATGGGAGCTATATCAGGTTATAGACCGATTTGAATCGTACTTATCACAGTTGTTAGAAGTCATAACAGAACACTACATGCAAGATTACAGCCAATTCGGACAAATATTGCGGCTTGTAAGGCCTGAAGAAGTCAAATCGGGACATCGGTTTATATAGGAGCTATATCCATAACTGAACCGATAAGGAGGGACGGACGGACATGGCTAATTCGAATCAGAATTTTGAGACGATCAAGAATATAAATACTTTATGGGGTCATAGATCAATATTTCGAGGTGTTACAAACGGAATGACTAGATTAGTATACCCCCATCCTATAGTGATGGGTATAAAAAATTGTATTAAAAAGGTTTTAAAAATTAAAGCGAATTTAAAAAAAACGGCTTCAATTTTTTAACTTTAATAAAAAATTTTTTTTAACTTCCTAAGACAGAATATCTATGATAGGAAATTTTGTGATTTTCTTCAGATACTATTATTGGTAAATTTAGTGCCCATTATTGTTTTATTCAGTCTCAAAAAGGTTTTTTTAATAACCATGGCATAAAATATAGGGTTGCCCAAAAAGTAATTGCGGATTTTTCATATAGTCGGCGTTGACAAATTTTTTCACAGCTTGTGACTCTGTAATTGCATTCTTTCTTCAGTCAGTTATCAGCTGTTACTTTTAGCTTGCTTTAGAAAAAAAGTGTAAAAAAAGTATATTTGATTAAAGTTCATTCTAAGTTTTATTAAAAATGCATTTAATTTCTTTTAAAAAATCCGCAATTACTTTTTGGGCACCCCATTGGTATTCCCATTGCCATAATTTTTTGTTTTAAACATAGAAAACACCAACAACTAATCGCAAACCAAACAAGGGTTCAGAAATCAGACCCAAAATATTTTGAAAAAAAAAAAATATTTTAAAAATATTCCACTTTGAGTGGTAGTGGTAGTAGCAAAACAAAAGACTTAAGACACAAACCTGGTGGAGTTATTTCAGACATAATATTTCAAAGCTTACTTAACAAAGATTGGTAAATGATAAATAAGAAGAACCCAAGAACAAAACCGCATTTTCAACATTAACAGCGTTATCTTTCAATGCTTAGACTTTGGAAAAAAATTAAAAAAATTAGAAAAAGTTAACATTAATTTGTTGAACTGCTTGCACCAAATTAACCCGGAAATAATCGAAAAATAACCCCATTTATTTACCCCCACACACAGTTGTCACAGTTTTTTACTTTTTTCTTTGGCTCTCCATAGCCTTATGGCTATGGAGTTTAACAAGCCTACGGGCGTCTTGGGTGTCGTCAAATAATTCATAGCTTATTTTGAAAATCAACACATTTTCGAAAATATTGTGTGAAACTAACCCATAAAGCAAACATAAATTATTCACAAAACTATATGCATTTCTTTCAAAAAGTCAATGCACGGAATTATACAGAGCTGTAAGCAGCTCATAAATAATACTGTTTTATTAAAAAATGGTTTATGCACATATATTGAATATTTTAATACAATAGGGTAAACAAGCTGTTGTCAACGGGGATGGGCTTAAAGTGAAAAACCATGTATACACTCAGAAAAAAATCTATACATATAAAATATTTACTTCTTTATGATTAAAACAAAACAAAAAATCAAAAATTTTTTTAAAAAATTTAAAAAAAAAAACAAAACAAAATAATTTTCACAAATATTCTACAAAAAAAAAAAAATTATAAAATTTCAGTATAATATTTATTTACAACATTTTGTAAAGAAACAAAATTTTAACAATATTTTTTTGCAGAAATAAAATTTTGATATTTTTAACATATATAAAAATGTTTAAAAATTTTCTACAGAAACAAGGAAGAGTGTGCAAAGTTCGGCCGGGCCGAATCTTATATACCCTCCATTGATCGCATTTGAGTTCCTTGCGCGGTATCTCTCTTAAGCCAAACAAAGAATAATGGATAGGAATTGTTTTGCTATTGGAGCTATCTTCGGACCATAAATGAATTGAACTTTGAAGACCATATTAGAAGTCATGGGGTAATATTTTGGTGCATTCGAACAAGAGTTGCGCCTTGTAAAGGGCTCAGGAAGCATATTCGGGAGATCGGTTTATATGGGAGCTGTATCAGGCTATAGATCGATTCAGACCATGTTGGACACGTATGTTGAAGAAGAACACGGAAGAAGCCGCTGTAAACAATTTCAGCCAAATCGGATAAGAACCGCGCCCTTTAGAGGCTTAAGAAGTCAAGATCTCAGTTCGGTTTATATGGCAGCTATATCAGGTTATAGACCGATTTAAACCATACTTAACACAGTTGTTGGAGGTTATATCAAAACACCTCATGCAAAAATTCAGCAAAATCGGATGAGAATTGCGCCCTCTAGTGGCTCAAGAAGTCAAGATCCAAGATCGGTTTACATGGTAGCTATATCAGATTATGGACTGATTTAAACCATATTTAGCGCAGTTGTTGGAAGTCATAATAAAGAATTTTATTTATAATTTTATTTAAATCGGATGAGAATTGCTCCCTCCAGAGGCTTCAGAAATCAAGATCCCAGATCGGTTTATATGGCAGCTATATCAGGTTATAGACCGATTTGAACCATACTTAACGCAGTTGTTGGAAGTCAAAACAAAACTTCTTAAGCCAAATTGAGCCACATTGGATAAGAATTGCTCCCTCCAGAGGCTTAAGAAATCAAGATCCCAGATCGGTTTATATGGCAGCTATATCAGGTTATAGACCGATTTGAACCATACTTAACACAGTTGTTGGAAGTCAAAACAAAACTTCTTAAGCCAAATTGAGCCACATTGGATAAGTATTGCGCCCTCTAGCGGCACAAGAAGTCAAGACCCAAGATCGGTTTATATGGTAGCTAAGTCAAAAAACATGGACCGATATGGCCCATATACAATCCTAATCGACCTACACTAAGAAGAAGTATCTGTGCTATATTTCAAGCACATAGCTTTACTCATTCGAAAGTTATCGTGCTCTCGGCAGACGGACGATCAAGAATATATATACAATATGGGATCTTAGATGAATTTTTCGAAAAACGGAATGACGAAATTAGTATACCCTAGTTCTATGGTCGAGGGTATATAAAATTTTCTATAGAAATATTGCCCAAAAAGTAATTGCGGTTTTTTTAAAAGAAAGTGAATGCATTTTTAATAAAACTTAGAATGAACTTTAATCAAATATACTTTTTTTACACTGTTTTTCTAAAGCAAGCTAAAAGTAACAGCTGATAACTGACAGAAGAAAGAATGCAATTACAGAGTCACAAGATGTGAAAAAATTTGTCAACGCCGACTATATGAAAAATCCGCAATTACTTTTTGGGCAACCCATAGAATTTTAACAAAATTTTCTATAGAAATAAAATTTTGACAAAATTGTCTCCACCAAGCCCAAAACTCCAAAACAGGCAAAACTCCAAACGTTCATGTCAATATGGGGCTCAAGTGAAAGGCATTCGGGAGTAGATTACGAATCTGGCATCCAAAATCAGATCGAAGAATAGGGGGTCACCCCACCTCCCAAAAATGACCCAAATGGCCATATGATCCAAAATGACTATATGGAACTCGGTTTGCTTGTTGGTTCCGTAGAATCAAAAACGGCTGAATCGATTTTCTTAAAATGTTCACAGATTATGTAGGTTGGTCTGGAAGGAAACATAGGCTATTTAATTTTTAGACATCGGATGGGGGCGGACCCTCCCCCTTACCACAAAAACGCAACCCAAAACCCAAAAGTGGGCCAATGGCACAATATGGGTATCAAATGAAGTGTATTGGAGACTAGAAAACGAATATCGTCCAAGTACCCAGCGGGCGGCCCCAACTCCAGCACTTCTTTAAACAGATATGCTCGACGCTCATGTCAATATGGGACTCAAATGGAAAGTATTCGGCAGTAGATGACAAATGTGACATAAAAAAATCCACCCCCAAATACCCCCAAATAGACATATTAGCCGACCATGGCTATATGGGACTCAAATGAAAGGTATTTGGGAGTAGATTACGAATATGACATTAAAATTTGCGTTCAAGTCTATTTGATGCTATTTTTCTTAAAAATACTTTAAATAGGTTAATTGACCCATTATGACAATATAGGACTCAAATGAAAGGAATTTGAGAGTAGAAAACGAAATTGATATCCAATTTTGGAGACATGGGTTTGGTGGTAGGCCCTAAAGCACTCCCAAAACTAAACTTTATTTCTGACTATGGTAATCAACTGTAATTGGGAGTAAAGAACGCATTTGATACCCATTTTCAGGGCAAAGTGCCGGTGGCCACCTCCAGCCCCAAAACAAGCTCCAAATGGTTCTTACTTACCGACAATGGCAATATGGGGCTCACATTAAAGGGATTTGAGAGTGTAGCACGAATTTGATATCCAAATTTGAGTTTTAAATGTCTGAGGTGCCATCCCTCCCCTAAAAAGCACTTCTCATTACCCTAATTCTCAAAAAAAAAAAAACAGATCTCGCAGATTGGTGCAATTTTTTGCACTCTCACAGTCACCAACAACAAAACATGGTCTCCATTGTTGGGGTCGGGTGCCTCGAGGGCTGCTAAAACCCCAAAATTGATATATAGACCAATTACGACAATATAGAGCTCAAACGTATAGGGGCTTGAGAGAGAAGAAAAACGAATTTGATATCCAATTGCAGAGCCATGTGTTTGGGTAGCCGCCCGGCCCAAAATATCTCCCTACTATTTAGGGTGGAAATTGATCGATTTTCGGGATACTGATACTCATTTTCGGGACAAAGACCCTGGGGTCTACCCCACCCTCAAACATAACTTTTTTGGTGATCATGCCATTATGGGGCTCATTTAAAATGTATTAGGTTGCCCAAAAAGTAATTGCCGATTTTTCATATAGTCGGCGTTGAGAAATTTTTTCACAGCTTGTGACTCTGTAATTGCATTCTTTCTTCTGTCAGTTATCAGCTGTTACTTTTAGCTTGCTTTAGAAAAAAAAAGTGTAAAAAAAGTTTATTTGATTAAAGTTCATTCCAAGTTTTATTTAAAATGCATTAACTTTCTTTTAAAAAATCCGCAATTACTTTTTGGGCAATATTATCCAAACAAAAGACTTAAGACACAAACTTTAAACACTTCAAAATTTTCTATAATTAAACTTTTTTTGTAATTTTTCCAATATTTTATTCTTATTTCTCTTTTAGAACTCAACCCCAAAACACTGCTTGCCAAGCCATGAAAGACAAACGCTGCTGCTGGACTAGAGGCAAGGTATTGGGTGGCAGTTCTGTGCTCAACACCATGCTGTATATAAGAGGCAATCGTCGTGATTTTGATCAATGGGCTTCGTTTGGCAATGAAGGCTGGGGCTATGAGGATATCTTGCCATATTTTAGAAAATCAGAAGATCAAAGGAATCCCTATTTGGCCAGAAATAAAAGATATCATGGAACAGGCAAATATCAATGACAACAAAACTATTTAAAGAAAAACTTTTTAAAAAATTTCTTTTTTCCTCTTCAGGTGGCTATTGGACAGTGCAAGACTCTCCCTACAACACCCCCCTGGGTCCTGCCTTTCTGCAGGCCGGCGAGGAAATGGGCTATGACATAGTCGATGTTAATGGAGAACAACAGACCGGTTTTGGTTTCTATCAATTCAATATGAGACGTGGCTCCAGGGCATCAGCTGCCAAATGTTTCCTCAGACCAGTGCGTTTAAGGAAAAATCTGCATGTAGCTTTATTTTCACATGTTACCAAAGTTCTAACACACCCAGAGACCAAACGGGCCACGGGGGTGCAATTCATAAGAAATGGAAAGCTGCAAACAGCCTATGCCACCCGTGAGGTTATACTATCGGCAGGTGCCATAGGCTCCCCCCATCTGATGATGCTGTCTGGCATAGGACCTGGAGATGAGATACAAAGAGTGGGTCTGCCTTTGGTACACCATTTGCCGGGAGTGGGACAAAATCTGCAAGATCACATAGCTGTGGGAGGCATTGCCTTTCTAATTGACTATCCCATTTCAGTGGTTATGAATCGCATGGTTAATGTCAATACCGCCTTGCGTTATGCCATCAGTGAAGAGGGTCCTTTAACCTCCAGTGTGGGCCTGGAGGCGGTGGCCTTTATCAATACCAAATATGCCAATTCCAGTGATGATTGGCCTGACATCAGTTTCATGATGACCTCAGCCTCGGTGATGTCAGATGGTGGCAGTCAAGTCAAGGAGGCCCATGGCTTGACTCAAGAGTTCTATGATGATATGTATGGCGAGGTCAGCAATCGAGATGTCTTTGGTGTCTTCCCCATGATGCTGAGACCCAAAAGTCGCGGCTTCATGAGATTGGCCTCCAAGAATCCCTTGCGTTACCCCTTGCTCTATCACAATTATCTCACCCATCCCGACGATGTGAATGTTATGCGAGAAGGTGTCAAGGCTGCTGTAGCTGTGGGTGAGACCAAGGCCATGAAGAGATTTGGAGCACGTTTTTGGTCCAAACAATTGCCCAATTGCAGACATTTGCCCCACTACACCGATGAATATTGGAATTGTGCTATACGCCAATACACCATGACCATATATCACATGTCTGGCACAGCCAAAATGGGTCCACCCACTGATCCCTGGGCGGTGGTAGATCCCCAGCTGAGGGTATACGGAGTGCCCGGTCTGAGAGTGATAGATGCCAGCATTATGCCCACCATTACCAATGGCAATATACATGCCCCAGTCATTATGATTGCCGAAAAAGGAGCCGATATGATCAAAGATCTGTGGTTAACACCCACCGAGTATCGTCAGAAACGCAACTTGGAGGAATTGAGTGCAAGTGATTTAAGAAATATCACCGAGAGCATAGGAGGGACTCTAACAAATAAAGTGGATGAGAATACGTAGCCTTGAGGAAGTAGTATTTTCTAAAAAAAAACCCTTAATTTAGTGCAATTTTTCGTTTTAAAATTTTAATTTATTTTTACCAAAATTGTAATCTACCTTGCTATGTTGTAATGTTGACCAGTGCTTACCGCTAGCTTATAGGAAATTAATTAATTATTTTTATTTATAGTCCCTATATGTGTATACTCGCTTGTATATATGTATTTTCAAGTCAATCTTTAGAAGTCTGTTCTAAGTTAGTTTTTAAGTTTGATTTAATAAAAAGTATTTTTTAAGAATTTTTTTTTTTGTTTTTTTTTTAGAAGGCTTTCTAGCTATAAACCTAGATTGTCTGAGTCTTTTTAGAAAAAAATCCGCATATCGAATGCTACACCCAAAGGGGAGATTATGAAATGAGTTTTGAAGAAAAGAAATTTTCCAGAATTTTTCCAAATTTTGCCAGACTTTTTCGGACAAATCAGGACACAGATGATACCACACCACTGGTGGACGCGTTTCGATTATTGGTTACATAATCATTTTCAAAACCATCGTGGATCATATTCGTCCATCTGACCGGCCTACCGTTCACATCATAGATTGTGTTTATGCATTGAAGAAAAGAAATTGCCAGTTATCAGACAATCGGACATGGATATCAAAACCATTGGCAGACGCGTCTCTGGGCTGGTGACCCTCTTCAATGCCTAGTGTATCATATCCGTCCGTCTGACTGGCCCACATTGTCATGATATGCTAATTGTCCTATTTAAGCTTACAGTAAATTGCAAAATACGAAGAAGGCCTCGGCCAAAATTGCAAAAATACAAAAATTAAAAGTCGAATATCCCCAAAACCAGTGGAGATATTGTAGACCTCAAGTGGATTTTTTGGGAGGAATTTTTGAGCACTATGCAGAAAAAAAATTTGTATATCGGACCACAAACAAAGATTTTGGCAGCCTGAAAAAATGTTCGAAATACCGAGGTGTTCTATTTTGAGGTCTGGCAAAAGGCGGCCGGACATCCTCAGCTTAAAACATTCCACATTTCAAAGAGATATCTATACGAGGCCACTGTAGCGCAGAGGTTAACTTGTCCGCCTATGACGCTGAACGCCTGGGTTCGAATCCTGGCGAAACTATCAGAAAAAAATTTAAACGGTGGTTTTCCCCTCCACTAAATCGGACCACAAACAAAGATTTTGGCAGCCCGAAAATATGTTCGAAATACCGAGGTGTTCTATTTTAGGGGTCTGGCAAAAAACGCCCAGACAACCTCAGCTTTAAACATTCCACATTTCAAAGAGATATCTATAGGAGGCCACCCTAGCGCAGAGGTTAACTTGTCCGCCTATGACGCTGAACGCCTGTGTTCGAATCCCGGCGAGACTATCAGAAAAAAATGTTCAACGGTGGTTTTCCCCTCCTAATGGTGGTAACATTTGTGAGGTACTATGCCATGTAAAACTTCTCTCCAAAGAGGTGTCGCAATGCGGCGCGCCGTTCGGACTCGGCTATAAAAAGGAGACCCCTTATCATTTGCCAAGTTTGCCCCTGTTCCTTAGTGGAATGTTCATGGGCAAAATTTGCATTTGCATCTATACGGCATATTTCGTACAAGTTTTTTTTTTCGATTGTCTCCCACTGTGCAACGGGTTTGATAGGTTTTAACTTGGCAAAATCCAGGCTTATATTGGTCTTCCTTCACCTCAAATGTGGACACAAACCTTCCCGCTGCTACCTTTAACATCAGTTAAAGGGAGTGAGGCAAAATATGCCACAAGTTCACCTGTAAAACGATGAAAAGGTGAATTGGGACCCCAGGTCCCAATTTGCCCATCACCTGGAAAGCTTGATGAGATTACTTTGAAGAAATGAAGATGACTAAAAAAGGGAGCCTCCCTATGTTGACGGCTCCCGCAAACGTTTTAAGGGCCATCATTTGAGTATCTGCATTTAGAATGTCCGCGCTATTTAAAGAGAGGGCACAGTATTCGCACTGGCGGGTTTTGGGCAGACATTGCTGCCATAGAAACGAGGCATGAATTCGGTTGTGGATTTGTGGTTAGTCAGAGACTGAAACACCTTGTCTCCAGCTTTACTCCGGTGGAAGAGAGGCTAGCCACAATCCGCAAAAAAACCAAATTTTTCAACATCAGCCTTATTTGCGCCCATGCCCCGACCGAAGGCGGCACGCTGATAAGGCATATGCATCAACTCGTTTGCGCAATCTGGCCGATGACCGGCAATAACGACTTAACAGTACGGAAACCCTCCACCGAGTCCCACCTCGCCACCGACGCCGCCCTGGCCATCCCCTCTACTGTGTTCAGTGGCTCGACAAATGGCACGTAAGCAAGACCGATGACTGGTCCGCCCGGCGCAGACAAACCCCTCCAGGCGCACACATCCTCCCCCTCATTCCCTGGAATCCCCTCATACCCAGGAACCCATGTCAGTGTCACATCGTAGGCCCGGAGCCTATCCAGGGACTCCAAACAATTCGCCACGCATCTGGACCTCATCATCCTCGACCCTAAGGCCTTGAGCGTCTTCATAATGTTCACATAAATTCTGAGTTTCCAGGGCTGTTAGCCCCTTACCAGAAGTTCTCTTGCGGCCACTGCAATGGTACAGACCACTGCCTGAAAGACTGAACCCTCGTCCGGCAGTCTCAAAGACATCACGATATTGAGCATCAGAGTAGACCCCCAATCCAGTCCCTGACTCTATCTTGGGGCCTTCGGTGTAGATCGAGGTACAGCATTCGTCCTCCATTTATCCCTTACAGGAAATCGAATCACGAGTGCCCTCACTTCAGTCGGCACTGGTGCCAGGTAGTCAAAGATCCTCCTCAGTCTGCCCTCCGCAACCATAACACCCAGAATCGTACTGTGGCCGCAACCATCCTCCTTCAGCATGCCGAGCTCCCTTTGACAAAGCGCGACCCTGATGGCGCAATTCCGAAAATAGGCCTCAATGGGCTGCATATCCAGCATCGCCATCAGGCCTGACTGCGGCGAGGATCTCAGTACCCTGTGACTTCGACGCACTCCAGTCTCTGGACCTTTTCGAACTCCCTCGCAAGCGTCCTCTTCTCTACGGCATTCCACCATACCAGTGCTCCATAGGTCACTACTGGTCTCACGATGGCCGTATACATCCATTAACCCTCTTGGGGGTTACCCCCCACTTCCTACCGAACATCCTCCTGCAGGAGTAAAAAGCTCACAGTGCCTAATGGCTTCTTTCCTCGGTGTTCCTCTTCCAGGACAGTTTCGAATCGATGTCTATGTCTAGGTACTTCGCCTCCTTCCACAGTCGCAGGGTGACCCCTTCCTAGGACGGCAGTCTGAATTCCGGTGTCTTTTATCTACGTGTGAAGAGCACCAGTTCCGTCTTCACTGGGTTTGTCCTCAACCCATTTCAGGTAGCCCATTGCGACAACCTCCTCAGTGACCCTTCTATGATCTGGCTAATTGTCGACAAAAATCTGTCTCGGAACAGCAGCACGACGTCGTCCGCATAAACCATAATCCTCTTGCCGTCCCCACCAAGATCCATCAGGATTTTATTAATCACGAGGTTCCATAGAATCGGCGAGAACACCTCTTCTTGTGGCGTTCCTATGGTCACCCTTCTGACCACACTATCTCCCAAGTTCGCATTCATAATCCTGCCATAAAGCACTGGGAGGTTATGGGGTGCATCGCCGTGCGATTCAGTACAGCGACTATCGCTCCTATCTCCACATTATTGTGGGCCACCCTAAATACCCAAGAAGGCCGCCAAATTATACTCCTCTCTGTCGGAGAGACATGTCTCGACCTCCTGTACCACTTCGTGATTCATACAACTTATTGAAATTATTTTATATGTGTCACCCTGTGAACGTTTCTTACCACTTATCCGAGACATAAACCCCACATAGACAAAACCCAAAGCTTTTGATTGGAAGTAGATGAAATTTACCTGGAATAAAAGAGAAAACAGATAAAAAAGTTAGATAAATGTTATGAATGAACAAAAAAAAAAATAAAAAGATGATGTCAAATAAATGCTTTAAGAAAAGCGCTAGACAGCGAGCCATTGGAATTAACCATAACGTATGTGCGAGTTCTCCACAATATGAGACAATTTACTACAGAAGTAATATTTTGCAAAATAAAATAAACTTAAAATTGTTTATAGAAAATTTTCGACACACTGTTATCAAAAGTTTTCTATTGGAAAATTTTTAGTAGGAAATAAATCAATAAAATTTTTGACAAAATTTTCATAAAAAAAATAATTTAATTTCTTAAACTTCCTTCAGAAAAATACTGAAAAATTCTTAAAGGAAAAATTTCGGTAAAAAAAAATTATGACAAAATTTTTTTCTATCGAAGAAGTTCCACCCATATCTCATATTTTCCATACATTAAGTTTTTATAGAAAACAAATTTGGCTGAACTTCTAGAAAAAATATTTTAACAAAATTTTCTCTGTAGAAGAATTTGCAACCATATGACTAAATATTCAATACAAATTTTTATACAATAATTTTGAAAAAATTTTGCAAAAAAAAATTTTGAAAAAAAAAATTTAAAAAAAAAGTTTTTAAAAAAATTTTGCAAAAATTTTTGTAAAAAAATTTCAAAAAAATGTTGAAAAAAAGTTTTTGAAAGAACTTGAAAAGGTTTTTAAAAAATTGACAAAACATTTTTATAAAAAATTTAAAAAAAATTTTGAAAAAATTTTTATAAAAAAAATAAAAAAAGAAATAAAAAAAAAATTTGAAAAGAAAATTGAAAAAAAATTAAAAAAAAAAATTGAAAAGAAAATTGAAAAAATTTTTAAAAAATTGACAACAAATTTTAAGTTTTTAAGAAAAAAAATTTGGATAAACTTCTAGAAAAAATATTTTAACAAAATGTTCTCTGTAGAAGAATTTGCAACCATATGACCAAATATTCAATACAAATTTTTAGACAATTTTGAGAAAATTTTGCAAAAATTTTTATAAAAAAATTTTGAAAAAACTTGAAAAAGTTTATAAAAAATTTGACAAACATTTTTATAAAAAATTTCAAAAAAATCAAAAAAAAAAAAAATTGAAAAGAAAATTGAAAAAAATTTTTATAAAAAATTTAAAAAAATTTTAAAAGAAAATTGAAAAAAAATTTTAAAAAATTGACAAAAATTTTCATGTTTTTATAGAAAAAAAATTGGGCTAAACTTCTAGAAAAAATATTTTAACAAAATTTTCTTTGTAGAAGAATTTTGCAACCATATGACCAAATATTCGATACAAATTTTTATACAATTTTGAAAAAATATTGCAAAAAAAATTTTAAAGAAAAATTTAAAAAAAAAAGTTTTTAAAAAAATTTTTATAAAAAAAATTCAAAAAATTTTTAAAAAAAATGTTTTTGAAAAAATTTGAAAAAACTGAAAAAGTTTTTAAAACATTGACAAAATTTTTTATAAAAAATTTCAAAAAAATTTTGAAAAAATTTTTATAAAAAAATTTAAAAAAAAAAAATTTAAAAAAATTCAAAAGAAAATTGAAAAAAATGTTTAAAAATTTGACAAAAAATTTTAGAAAAACTATTTACAAAATTTTCCATAAACAATTTTGAAAAAATTTTCTATTAATAATTTTGAAAAATTTTTCTATTTACAAAATTTTATTTATAAAAAACAATTTGTGTTTGATTGTTTGTCACTTCGGCATAGACTCATTAACGGCTTAAACAATTTTTTTGAAATTATCGCAGATGGTGCATAATGATCCCGTTGTGAAAATAGGATACTACATTTTTTGATATCCGAAAGGGGGCGGACCCTCCCCCTTACCCTAATTTTCTGAAACGCCAGATCTAGGAGATGGATGGTGCGATTTAGGTGAAATTTTGTAAGATCTCTTATAGTAACCTAAAAACAAAAATTTAGTATCCAAATTTCGGATGGGGTACCTAGAGGGGCCGCCCCACCCCCAAAACCTACCAAATATATATATATAGACCAATCACGACAATATGGTACTCAAATGAAAGGTTTTTAAGAGTAGAAAATGAATCTGATATCCAAGTGTCGGACCAAGAGTATGGGGGTCCACCCCAACCCCCAAAACACCCCTAAATCGGACATTTTTAACGACCATGACAATATGGGACTCAAATGAAAGGTATTTGCGAGTAGAATATGATATGATATCCAAATGTGGGACCAAGCATTTCACCACTTTCCCAAAAAAAGCAAACACGGTGGTACACGCAAACCGGGAAGACCAAAAGCCCGATGGAAAAGATAGGATAGTTTTGTTCCACACATTGTAAAAGAAGGCGCAGCGGAACGGGTCGTGTTCAGCTAGTTTTCTATGGGAATCTTTAGTGGAGAACCTTGTTTGAAATCATTTGGTTTCCCCTTACAAAAGAAAAGTCCAGAAAACAAAAGAAAACTTAAGGCGAACTTAAAGTTTTTTTTATTCAATTTTCATATTAGCTTCAATTGCTTAGGTCATGTAAAGTCTACTTTCCACATCAAGAATATTTTATACATGAAATTAATTAACAATCTTATACAATGTATATTTTATTCTAAAATTCCCAACAGAACCCCATGACGATAGCTCAAAATAACCTGTTTTAACTGGCCGTAACAAATTATTATGGCAAAATTGTAAAGAGTTGTAAAAAACAAATAGTTTGCTACTATCAACAGAGCAATTAATTCGTGAGCTCCAACTATAATTCAAATGGGTCTGTGTAGGAAAGCAAAAAAAAAAACTCCAAAAGGAATTTCCATACATGTTGTGCGTAACAAATTCCACGAATTTCCTTATTGCATTTCAAAAAAAAAAATCAAAGCAAGGAAAAAAACTCTGATGAGCTAAAAACCATTACAACAATCAAAGCAGAAAAATTTACAAATGCACCGAGGCCAGTAATAAAGAATAAATGCATGAATTTATACGCCTTTTTTCATACGAAGAAACAGCCACTGCCATTGGCATTGGCGTTAAGTTAAATAAATGCATTTTAAAAAAAGAAGAAAAAAAAAGAATTTAATGGCGAAGCAAAAAACACGCACTGCAGGAGAAAAAAAAAAGTGGAAAAGCCAACGCATTACCCATCATGGCGCTGTAATGTGTACGAAATGGCAATTAAGAGTTTTTCACTAAAATTTTCTTTCTTACAACCATGGTGGAGAGAGGCAGAGAGTGCAAGAGATGGATTATTTAATAAAAGTTTTTATGATTTATTAGTTTGCCATTGCCTCGGGTGCAAATACCTTAGAAATTTACAACAATGAAATTATACTTCAATTAATTAGTGGTCTTGTAATGACCATTTTTTTTTAAAAATACAGTTGTCTTAATTAAATTTTAATTTACAATCAAGGCCATGAACCATACTTTCTTAACTACGAATGTTTATTTCTTATTCCCCATAAGATTATTGCACTTAGCTGAAGAAGGTAATATAAAAATGAAATAAAAGGGAAATTTATATATAAATTTTGTTTGTAACATTTTAAGGAAATAATCTGAATAACACCTTTATCCATTGAATAGTTTCGAAATATTTTTGGAGGGTGTTTTGAGGGATGGGCGGCCACTTAGTGGGTTGGCCTTGAAAATATGTATCGGATTCGTGTTCGACTTTAAAATCCTTCTTATTAGAGCCTCATATTGCAATAGTCAGAAAATACTTACTATTTGGGTGGTGTTGTGGATTTGGCGTGGCCCCATAGACACTTTTCCCGAATATTGATATCAAAGTCGTGCTTTACTCCCAAAGACCTTCTATTTGAGCCCCATATTGCTATGGTCGTAAATTTGTCCCCTTGGGGGATGTTTTTGGGGAGGGGCGGCCCCCCAAACACTTGGTCCCATATTTGGATATCCGATTCGTATTCTACATTGAAATACCTTTTATTTAAGCCCCATATTGCCATGGTCAGTAAAAAAGTCCTGTTTGGGGGGTGTTTTCGGGAAGGGGTGGACCCCCAGAAACGTGGTTCCACATTTAGATATCAGATTCGTATTCTACTCGCAAATACCTTTCATTTGAGTCCCATATTGCCATGGTCGGTAAATATGTCCGATTTAGGGGAGTTTTGGGGGTTGGGGTGGTCCTCTAGCACTTGGTCCGACAAATGGATATCAGATACGGTTTCTTATCCTAAATACCTTTCATTTGAGTCCCATATTGTCGTGATTGGTCGAAATATATGTTTGGTAGGTTTTAGGGTGGGACGGCCCCCCCTAGGTACCCCATCCGAAATTTGGACACCAAATTTTTATTTTTAGGATACTATATGAGAGCACACAAAATTTCGCCTAAATCGCACCACCCATCTCCGAGATCTGGCGTTTCTGAAAATTAGGGTAAGGGGGAGGGTCCGGCCCCCCCTTCCGATATCAAAAAATGTAGTACCCTATTTTTACCACG
This sequence comes from Stomoxys calcitrans, assembly GCF_963082655.1. Taxonomy (NCBI): domain Eukaryota; kingdom Metazoa; phylum Arthropoda; class Insecta; order Diptera; family Muscidae; genus Stomoxys; species Stomoxys calcitrans. Next base: position 13,825,967 of record NC_081555.1, on the reverse strand, counting down.
GGATCAGTATGCACAATCTGTGAAAATTTCAAGAAAATCGGTGCAGCCGTTTCTAAGTCTATAAGGAACACACAAACATACAAACAAACAAACAAACACAAAAAGATAATTTCCTCATTTGATTAAGGAATTTTATAAATTTTGGTCTATTGAAATATTGTGGCAAAATGTTTTAGAAAAGTTTATAGATTTTTTTCAATATTTCATTTTGCTGTAAATGCTCCTTATGTTCGTATTTTTTTTTTATTCTTATCAGCACCCTTCATTTACACACCTTATTATCCGTTTTGGTATAGATGTCCGTTGTGGGGCGGATTCCCAGACAATATTCTGTTCTCAAATACCTTAAAGTTTTGGCTTACATATCCATGGTTAGAAAATATGTCTTACTAGCTGAACCGTGCCTGATCTGCTTGAGTCTTTTTCCACTCTTTAATACCCCTTGTTCGAGCCCCATATTCCGATGGTGTATAATTATGTCCTATTTGTAAATCTTTTTGGGGTGGGACGACCCCTAGATATCTTTCCCCGAGTGTTGTTGTCAATTTCGTGCTCTTCTCCCAAGTACCTTTCTTTTGAGCCCCATTTTGCTATGGTCCTTAAATATGTCCAGTTTGGGAGGTATATTAAAAGTGGGCCGGACCCCCAGACTCATGGCCCTTAAAAATGTGCATCATATTCGAGCTCTACTCCCAAATAACTTTCATTTAAGCACCATATTGTCATGGTCGGTAAATGTGTCCAATTTAAGAGGAGTTTTTGGAGTGGGACTTCCCTCCCAAAAATATTGCCCCAAAAAGGATACCAGATTCGTTTTCTACTCTTAAAAATCTTTTATTTGAGTCCCATATTGTTTGGCAGGATTTGCGGGTTGGGCGGCCCCCTAAATTTGGATAATTTTTTTTTGTTTTTGGGTTAAGGTGTGCACACACTATTTCGCTTGAGTTCGCACCAATCCCCGAGATCTGGCGTTTTTGACAATAATTGTAAGGGGATGGGTGAATAGTTCCTTTTTTCTCTCTGCCTCCTTTTTTCTATTTTTGTTTTTTGCTCTCTTCTCTATTTTATCTTTTTTTGTTTCTTATCTCTTTTATCTTTTCTTTTCTCTTTCGTTTCTTCTCTATCACTTCCTATCTCTTCGCTCCAGGCGCAGACCCCTACGCTTTTTGGGCTACTATTTCGCCTGAATTGTCCAACCTCCCAGATCTGGCGTTTTTTAAAGTTAAGGCTAGGGGGTGCGTAACTATTTTCTCTTTTCTTGTTCTTTTCTCTGCCCTCTGCCCCCTGCCCTCTTTTCTCTCTTATCTCTTTTCTTGTTTCTATTCTCTCGTTTCTTCTTCTCTTCTCTATTCTCAATTTTCAAATTCCCATTCTCAATTCTCAGTTCTAAATTTTAACTCCCAAATCTCAATTGCCAATCCTCAATTCTCAATCCCCAATTCTCATTTCTTTATGCTTAATTTTAAAAATTTCAAATCTCTTTTCTATATTCTCAATCCTCAAACCTCAATCCTCAATTCTTAATTCCTTATTCTTAATTCTCAACTCTCAATTCCTAATTCTCAATCCTCAATTCTTTCTCAATTTTAAAAATTTCAATTGTCTTTTCTCTATTCTAAATTTTAAATTTTCAATCCTCAATTTCCAATCCTCAACTCTCAATCCCCAACTCTTAATTCTCAATCCTGAACTCTTCATCCTCAACTCTCAAAGCTCAATTCTTAATTCTGAATTCTCAATTCTCGTCTTGTCTCTTCTTTTCTCGCAACTTTTTTAACCTTCGTTTCTCTTCTGTCCTGTTCTCTTATCTTCTCATCTCGTCTTGTCTCTTCTTTACTCCTTTTAACTCTTCGTTTGTCTTCTGATTTTTCTCTTTTCTTCTCTTCTTTACTCATCTCTTCTATGCACTGTATTTTATTTTCATTTTGTTTTCATTTTTCTTGTCTTTCTACTCTTCTTTTTTATTTTTTTATCTTCTTAACTTTAATCTACTCTACTATTTTCCACTCTACTTTACTCAACTCGACTCTACCCTACTATAATCTATTATAGTCTACTCTATTGTATTCAACTCTACTCTTCTCTACACTACTCTACTCCACTCTAATCTACTGTACTGTACTGTAGTGTAGAGTTCTATACTATTCTCTACTTTATTCAACTCTACTCTACTCTACTCTACTCTACTCTACTCTACTCTACTCTACTCTACTCTACTTTACTCTACTCTACTCTACTCTACTCTATTCTACTCTACTCTATTCTACTCTACTCTACTCTACTCTACTCTACTCTACTCTCCTCTACTCTACACTACTCTACTCTACTCTACTCTACTCTACTCTACTCTACTCTACTCTACTCTACTCTACTCTACTCTACTCTACTCTACTCTACTCTACTCTACTCTACTCCACTCTACTCTACTCTACTCTACTCTACTCTACTCTACTCTACTCTACTCTACTCTACTCTACTCTACTCTACTCTACTCTACTCTACTCTACTCTACTCTACTCTACTCTACTCTACTCTACTCTACTCTACTCTACTCTACTCTACTCTACTCTACTCTACTCTACTCTACTCTACTCTACTCTACTCTACTCTACTCTACTCTACTCTACTCTACTCTACTCTACTCTACTCTACTCTACTCTACTCTACTCTACTCTACTCTACTCTACTCTACTCTACTCTACTCTACTCTACTCTACTCTACTCTACTCTACTCTACTCTACTCTACTCTACTCTACTCTACTCTACTCTACTCTACTCTACTCTACTCTACTCTACTCTACTCTACTCTACTCTACTCTACTCTACTCTACTCTACTCTACTCTACTCTACTCTACTCTACTCTACTCTACTCTACTCTACTCTACTCTACTCTACTCTACTCTACTCTACTCTACTCTACTCTACACTACTCTACTCTACTCTACTCTACTCTACACTACTCTACTCTACTCTACTCTACTCTACTCTACTCTACTCTGCTCTACTCTACTCTACTCTACTCTACTCTACTCTACTCTACTCTACTCTACTCTACTCTACTCTACTCTACTCTACTCTACTCTACTCTACTTTACTCTACTCTATTCAACTCTACTCTACACTACTTTACTCTTCTCTACTCTACTCTACTCTACTGAGTGCTATCCGATTTAATTTTAAGCTCAAGCGACACCTCTTTGGGGAGAAGTTTTCACATGGCAAAGTACCTCACAAATGTCGCCAGCATTCGGAGGGGATAACCACCTCTGAAAATTTTTCTAATGTTCCTGCCAGGATTCGAACCCAGGCGTTCAGCGTCATATGCTGACATGCTAAACTCTGCGCTACGGTGGGCTCCAACAGCCTGACCATAATACGGCCCGGAGGTCCGGGTTACCATTGGATGTGTGAGGTGGTATGATTTTAATGCAAGAGTGTTAAGTAAGTAAGGACAGCAATCTGGCCGTCAGGACTATAGAAATCAGGATGGAAAGGCCATGAAAAGTTTTGGAGTGTAAAAGCGAAATAAACGCCCTCTTTGAGGATGGCAAGATCCGCATTGATGAGGGCCATAGCCCGTAGACTTGGTCAATTGAAAACCCATCGGGGGGACAATGTCTGAATCCGATCGCCCATGTAGCACTGTGTTCGATAGGACCACGAAACTTCTATGAAGGAAACCAGATCGGGAAGGTTTGATGCCATTACTGAGAGGAAGTGAGAAGGAAGGTATTCGGTAACATTACTGAGGGCGCACTAATGCATAATTGGACAGCAAGTGACAGAGTGTGTAGAGCATGTGGGGAGTATGATGAGATGTTTGAACATTTCCTATGTCCATGCCTGTCGCAATTACTTTTTGGGCAACCCAATAGATATCCGTCCCATAGACATACAGATTAAGTGTGAATCAGCCACTGCGGCCATGAGACTTAAGGCGATGGGAGAATGGATAGAGGATAGAAGCAGCTCACACCATCGCGCTATAATCAACGAAAGGAAGGAACAGAAGAGGTTTCCGATCGGATACCTGAGACGACACTTGAGGTTGAGTGCGAGGCACTGCTGCCAACGGTACAGTCTTCGAATGACGGAACTCTAGTATTGCCATTATGTTACACGTATGTATCAAAGATAGAGAACAGAGTGGGCCAGGGGGTCTGCATTGAGAACCCAGGGACTGAGATCTGTTTTAGACTGCCTGACGGAGATCCGGACGATCAAGGAATGCGTAAGGTGGAATATAAGGGCAATAACAACCAGGACGGTAAGATCACGAACAGTCTTGCAGTGTAAGAAGGAGATTAAAGCCTTCTCTGAGGATGGCACAATCCGCATTGTATGTGTGCCGAGCCATAACGGAGTAAGAGGGAATGAAAGGGCAGACGATTTGGCAGTGAAGGCCAGAGGGCTGCCGTCAATAGTGGGCCAGGGGTTCTGCATTGACAACCCAGAGACTGAGATCAGTTTTAGACTGCCTGACCATAATACGATCTAGAAGGCTGAGATCCGGGCGTTCACGGAATGCGTGAGGTGGTGTGATGTTTACGAAAGGACATATCATCTCGCGATAATCAAGGAGAGGATAAGAAACCTGAGTGGAATGGAAAGGTGTCAGATCGAAAAGCTGAGATGACACTTGAGGTTGAGTGCGAAGAACTGCTGCCAGCGGCAAGGTGTTGCATTGACGAAACTCTTGTATTCATGAAATTCATGTGTAGATGGAGGACCCAGGGACTGGGACCAGTTTCCTGCAGACGGAGATCCGGGCGATGACGGTATGCTATGTGAACATCTTGAGAAAAGTAAACTGGCCATCAAGGCTATAGCAACAAGGACGGTAAGGTCACGAAGATTCTTGGAGTATAAGGAGATTAACGCCTTCTCTAATAATGGAACGATTCACATCGTGTGGGTGAAGGGTCGGTCACAGCGGTGTAATGGGCCATAGCGAGAACGAAAAGACTGACGAATTGGCCTTTCAAAACTTGGTGAATCCAAACGCTTTCGGGGCGACGCAGTCCAAGTTAAGGGTGTGGAAAACGAACGCCCATGTAGCACTGCAAAACAGTGAAATGGTCGGTAGGAAGCTGAAAATCCTATGGGGAGATCTGGATCGTGAGGAATGAGTTCAGCATGGCTTTCGGTTTCATTATGGGCCACATAGGACTATGGGCGCATTTATGCAGAATAGTATGGGTAAATAACATCTTATGTAGAGCATGCGGAAAAGATGATGAGGCGTTAAAACATTTCAATGTTCATGACCGGCTTTTGCAGCTTTCAGACTTCTGCACTTATGTGCCGATACAATATCGGAGTGGTTCCATCTTAGGGGCATAGAATCGAAAGCCATTTAGGATTTTGTGAGAAGCACAAAATAACTGACAAGGATTCCTTCAGGTTTAAGTATGAGAGAGTGGCAGTCTATTTTCTAAGCAGAATCACTTAGGCTATTTGGGTTCATTGTGATTCAACTTTAGCGACAGACCAGGCCTCTAGTGGGAATCGAAACCCTCGACCCCTGCCGTTGGAATCTGACAACGTTACCAACTCTGCTACTAGGGGAACCTTTCTTCAAGGTTACTTTTTTTTGGAATCTGACAACGTTACCAACTCTGCTACTAGGGGAACCTTTCTTCAAGGTTACTTTTCAGATTTAGAGCGCACCACAAGGCGATTACTGCCTTAGATACATACGAGTAATCCATAGTGGCATGGGACGGATTTGAGAACACTCTCTCTTTCCAACATAACCAAACCTAGGTATGATGTGTCCCCAGAAGTGAGCTGACTTTGGCCTCAGGACATCTTTTTCTTTTATTTAAATTCTATTCTTCCCCTCTCTGGTTAACAACAGTGTAGCCGTTTATAAACAAATGAGTATTAAATCCAATAAATTATGGTTCCGACCTACTACATTGAGACAAAAAGCCGGGAAACAGGCAAAGTGTAAGTAAACTGTGCATTTATAAGCTTAAACAGACAAAGATGGATAATAGATTTATTAAGCCTTTTCATTGGTGGAAATTTGCAAAGAAGTGCAATGCGAAAAACAAAGCAACAACGAATTGATTTGATGAATTTTTAATTTCTCAATTTTCACGTGGAAACATTGCCTTGCCTTACTCCTCAAGGTACTAAAAACGAAGCTTTATTTGGTTTTGCACTGTTTTTTGTGAAATGTTCAATTACAATGATTTAGAGTTTTTTTTTTCTTTGGATTCACAAAAGTTCATGCTGCAATTATAATGAGAGAGTATAGCACATCGTCCGCATAATGGTCATTTTATGCAATGAAAAGCAACTAATTTATGACCCAAACTTGGGATGGTGTTGGACTGACTGGCTGACTGGCCATGTGGGAATTTATGGCTTGCAATTTGCTAAAGAAGAGATTTCTTATCTATCACTCACCATGAGGAGGCACAAACATTAGCAGTGTGCTTTTGTCCATGGTGGACTAGGCCTGGTAGTTTTTCCTTTATTTTTCTTTTAAGATGCTTGAATAACTTTTGGGGTTTTACTTTGCACTCTCATTTGCTGTTGTTAACAAAATGCCTGTTGAACACCTCTTTTTTCGAGGTGTTTATTGAGCAGCAGCACAATGTTTGTAGCATTTGTTTGGATATCACACAAATAAATAAATCAGAGCACTTAATAGCAGTTTTTGATGTTAAGACACATGTAATTATGTCCATGATACATGGGCGCATTGATCTTCATGGTTATTGCAACAGATGGATACATCGATTGCCAAGTCGAAAGATGGGAGACAAACCCATTGGAGACATGTAAAAAATGGATTAATTGCATTAGAAAGGTCTCAAAACGTTTATTCTTTAGGTATAGAACCAAGTTGAGTTGAATTGGGTTGAAAGTCAAAGTAGAAGTCCATATGCAAAATGTCATCCATGTGAATGGGAGCTACACTGTGTACTAAAAAAGTCAAAGTCGGTTTCTGTTGGAGTTATAGTCTAAGTCAAATGGACGGACAAAAAGGCTGTGGGAGCAACGGACAAAAAGACGGATAGATGGACGGACAAAAAGACGGATGGATGGACGGACAAAAAGGAAGACGGATGGGGTACATACGAATCGACAGACGGACAAACACATGGATGAATGAACGAATAGACAGGGCCACGAACAGCCAGACACTAGGTTAGGTAAGGTTTGGTTGAAAATAGGTTGGGGATATTAGTCCGCCCCACGCCACCATGACACGGACAAAAGACCGGATGTGCGAACGAACAAACAGGCAGATGGATGGGGAATATACGAGTAGACAGACAGGCACACTGAACTTCGGATGGAAAAACAGGTGGGTGAATGAACGAATAGACAAAGGCACGAACAGGGTAGGGTTAGGTTGAAAAGAGGGTGTGGATATACATCCGCCCAATGCCACTATGGACATACACCTAAGCCAATAATCGGCTAATTGTATGCTTTAAATACTAAAAAGCAACCTCGAAAGAGAAAGTTTTAAGATAGGAATTCCGTGCTACTTACATAATCGAACAAAAAGACGGACACTAACGGTTTTCAGATCGTCTTTTACATCACTTTTGTGTAAAAATTACATAAAAAGTTTGCCCACCACCATGGATTCGGCTAAAAATTTATTCTACATAACAAACTTCTGTCAAACCAGCAAAAATTAAAGTTCTTAGGAACCGAACAAGGATGATCGAGAGACCGATTTATAGCGGAGCTATATCAGATTATGGACCGATTTGGACCGTACTTGGCACAGATGCTGCGAGTCATAACAGAACACCGCATGCAAAATTTCAGCCAAATCGGACACAAATTGCGGCCTTTAAGGGCTCAAGAAGTAAAATCGGGGATCGGTTTATATAGGAGCTATATCAGATTATGGACCGATTCGGAGCGTACTTGGCACAGTTGTTGAAAGTCATGACAGAACACAGCATGCAAAATTTCAGTCAAATCAAACAAAAATTACGGCTTCCAGGGGCTCAAGACGTCAAATCGGGAGATCGGTTTATATGGGAGCTATATCAAATAATAGACCTATTTGGACCGTACTTGGCACAGATGTTGAGAGTCATAACAGAACACCATATGCAAAATTTCAGCTAAATCGAACAAAAATTACGGCTTTCAGGGGCTCAAGAAGTAAAATCGTGAGATCGGTTTATATGGGAGCTATATCAGATAATAAACCTATTTGAACCGTACTTTGCACAGTTGTTGGAAGTTACAACAGAACACTATGTGCAAAATTTCAGCCAAATCGAACAAAAATTACGGCTTTCAGGGGCTCAAGAAGTCAAATCGGGAAACAGGTATATATGGGAGCTATATCAGATTATGGACCGAGTTGGACCGTACTTGGCACTGTTGTTGAAAGTCATAATATAACACCGCATGCAAAATTTCAGCCAAATCGAACAAAAATTACGGCTTGTAAGGGATCAAGGAATAAAATCGGGAGATCGGTTTATATAGGAGCTATATCAGATTATGGACTGATTCGGAGCGTAATTGGCACAGTTGTTGAGAGTCATAACAGAACACCGCATGCAAAATTTCAGTCAAATCGGATAAAAATTGCGGCTTACAGGGGCTCAAGAAGTCAAATCTGGAGATCGGTTTATATGGGAGCTATATCAGGTTATAGACCGATTTGAACCGTTCTTGACACAGTTGTTGGAAGTCATAACAGAACACCATATGCAAAATTTTAGTCAAATCGGATAAAAATTGCGGCTTGTAAGGGTTCAGGAAGTCAAATCGGGAGATCGGTTTATATGGGAGCTATATCTTAATCTGAATCGATATGGCCCATTTGTAATCCCCAACGACCTACATCAATATTAAATATCTGTACAAAATTTCAAGCGGCTAGCTTTACGGGTTCGACCGCTATCGTGATTTCAACAGACGGACAGATATGGCTAGATCGACTCAGAATGTCGAGACGATCAAGAATATCGAATTAATGGGGTCTTAGGCGAATATTTCCAGGTGTTACAAACGGAATGACTAGATTAGTATACCCCCATGGTGGTGGATAAAAATGATAGATTTGACAAAATGCCCATGGAAAAAGAGCGCGTCGTTTTCCCTTTATACCCTCCACCATAGGATGGGGGTAAATGGACTATATCGGTCCACGTTTAGATATAGCTGCCATATAAACCGATCTGGGATCTTGACTTCTTGAGCCCACTAGAGGGCACAATTCTTATCCGATTTGGCAGAAATTTTGCATGCGGTGTTTTGTTATGACTTCCAACAAATGTACTAAAAATAGTTCAAATCGGTCCATAACCTGATATAGCTGCCATATAAACCGATCTGGGGTCTTGACTTCTTGCGCCGCTAGAGGGCACAATTCTTATCCGATTTGGCTGAAATTTTGCACGACGTGTTTTGTTATGATTTTCAACAACTGTGCTAAGAATAGTTCAAATCGGTCTATAACCTGATGTAGCTGCCATATAAATCGATCTGGGGTCTTGACTTCTTGGGCCTCTACAGGGAGCAATTCCTATCCGATTTGGCTGAAATATTATATGACGTGTTTGGTTATGACTTCCAACAACTGTATTAAGAATGGTTCAAATCGGTCCATAACCTGATATAGCTGCCATATAAACAGATCTGGGGTCTTGAGTTCTTGAGGCTCTACAGGGAGCAATTCCTATCAGATTTGGCTGAAATTGTGCATGTGGTGTTTTGTTATGACTTCCAACAACTGTACTAAGAATAGTTCAAATCGGCCCATAACCTGTTATAGCTGCCATATAAACCGATCTGGGGTCTTGACTTCTTGAGCCACTAGAAGATGCAATTATTATCCTATTTGGCTGAAATTTTGCATGAGGTGTTTTGTTATGACTTTCAACAACTCTGCTAAGAATAGTTAAAATCGGTCTATAACCTGATATAGCTGCCATATAAATCGATCTGGGGTCTTGACTTCTTGGGCCTCTACAGGGAGCAATTATTATCTGATTTGGCTGAAATTTTGCATGAGGTGTTTTGTTATGACTTCCAACAAGTGTATTAAGAATGGTTCAAATCGGTCCATAACCTGATATAGCTGCCATATAAACCGATCTGGGATCTTGACTTCTTGAGGCTCTACAGGGAGCAATTCCTATCCGATTTGGCTGAAATAATGTATGACGTGTTTTGTTATGACTTCCAACAATTGTATTAAGAATGGTTCAAATCGGTCCAAAACCTGATATAGCTGGCATATAAACCGATCAGGGGTCTTGAGTTCTTGAGCCACTAGAGGGCGCAATTATTATCCGATTTGGCTGAAATAGTGTATGACGTGTTTGGTTATGACTTCCAACAACTGTACTAAGAATAGTTCAAATCGGTCCATAACCTGATATAGCTGCCATATAAACCGATCTGGGGTCTTGACTTCTTGAGCCTCTACAGGGAGCAATTCCTATCCGATTTGGCTGAAATTTTGCATGAGGTGTTTTGTTATGACTTCCAACAACTGTTTTAAGAATGGTTCAAATCGGTCCATAACCTGATATAGCTGCCATATAAACCGATCTGGGGTCTTGACTTCTTGAACCGCTAGAGGGCACAATTCTTATCCGATTTGGCTGCAATTTTGCACGACGTGTTTTGTTATGACTTCCAACAACTGTGCTAAGAATAGTTCAAATCGGTCCATAACCTGATATAGCTGCCATATAAACCCACATGGGGTCTTGACTTCTTGAGCCACTATAGGGCGAAATTATTATCGGATTTGGCTGAAATTTTGCATGAGGTGTTTTGTTATGACTTCCAACAACTGTATTAAGAATGGTTCAAATCGGTCCATAACCTGATATAGCTGCCATATAAACCGATCTGGGGTCTTGAGTTCTTGAGGCAATACAGGGAGCAATTCCTATCGGATTTGGCTGAAATTGTGCATGTGGTGTTTTGTTATGACTTCCAACAACTGTACTAAGAATAGTTCAAATCGGCCCATAACCTGATATAGCTGCCATATAAATCGATCTGGGGTCTTGACTTCTTGAGGCTCTACAGGGAGCAATTCCTATCGGATTTGGCTGAAATTTTGCATGAGGTGTTTTGTTATGACTTCCAACAAGTGTATTAAGAATGGTTCAAATCGGTCCATAACCTGATATAGCTGCCATATAAACCGATCTGGGATCTTGACTTCTTGAGGCTCTACAGGGAGCAATTCCTATCCGATTTGGCTGAAATAATGTATGACGTGTTTTGTTATGACTTCCAACAACTGTATTAAGAATGGTTCAAATCGGTCCAAAACCTGATATAGCTGGCATATAAACCGATCAGGGGTCTTGAGTTCTTGAGCCACTAGAGGGCGCAATTATTATCCGATATTTAACATACGTGTCAAATATGGCATGAGTCGGTTTATAGCCTAATACAGCTCCCCTATAAACCGATCTCCTTATTTTACTTCTTTAGCCCCTAAAGTGTGCAATTCTTACTAGATTTGGCTGACATTTTACACAATGACTTCAAGTATGGTCTTCAATATTCAGTTCAATTATGGTCCGAAATGAACCATAACGTGATATTGTTCCAATAACATATCAATTCTTTTCTTGTATCCTTTGTTTGCTTAAAAAGAGATACCGTGGCAAGAGCTCAACAAATGCGAGGGTGGAGGGTATATAAGATTCGGCCCGGCCAAACTTAGCACGCCTTTACTTGTTTGATATCGTTTTTTATAATCAATAGCTCGCGAACCAATTAGGAACCCAAACCCGTTGTAATATTCAAACTTCCTTTGCTCACTCTGGGTATTAACTGTTCCTTCCTTAGCATCGAGTTTTGTAAAGTCTTATGGACCAACTTTTATTTAAAAATTTCATTAACCAACGAAATATTTTCAAAGCGTCATGAACCAAGATTTGGGGATTTTTTTTAATTACCGTCTAATATTTTTTTCCTTTTTTTGTCCAACTCTATTGCATTCAGATGATGTAACAATCATTTGTTCACACAATGATCCTTTCCAAACACAATGAAAAGAAAACTAACAAAAAAATCAGCATATCTACTTCCGCTTGGATTTGTGGCCATAGTCACTTTTGACTGTTTTCCTTTCTTCCACAGGAAGAGCCGACCAGGCCAAACTAACGATCATAAATCAGTTGCCTTTTTCAAACAGCAGCATCAACTGAGTCAGTATTTTTTCGCGCAAGAAAAAAAAAACTCATGGTTTAAATGGGTCTTTGTAAATGCAAACGGTCCTATGCGTTAGCCATAAACAAAGATCATTGGCGAGGAAAAACATAAAAAAGTCGCAACTACTCTACATTAACACAGCTTGCATTGGATTTCATAACATTGACATTGGTAGGCGAAGACCGCAGTCACTGTCATGGCTGGCTATATGTGTAAATGTAAAGTCGTTTACAGTAGAAATGCATGTTGCATGAACAAAAAAAAAATGCGGTTACCACAATAAAAAAAAGGAAATCAACAAATATTGTAAGTCTAAGCAAATCATGGTGGTTTTGCATACCCATGGTAAATAAGACCTAGGTAGTTGTATTTTACGAAACTGCGAAATACAGAAACTCCGAAAGCAACGTTTCTGCCAAATCAGACACGAATAATCAAAACATTTTATAGAAATAAAATGTTGGAAAAATTTTGAAAAAATTTACCATCGGTCCATAATACGGTCCTTAAGGCGAAGATCCGGGTTATTACGAAATGCATGAAATGATGTGGTGGTCGTCGAGTATGAACATCTTTCAGGACATCAAACTGGCCATCAGCAGTAACAACCAGGACGGTAAAAGCATGAACAGTCTTCTCTGAAGACGACACCTCTTACTGAGAAACGCGTATCAGCAAGTGTCATCCTGCAGAGTCTTATTAACTTTGCAGCAATACCAAACTCAGACATGGCTTGAAATCTACTTTAAACTTAAAAAGGCTGTCGAAAGCGGCTTTGTAGTCAACAAAAATATGGTAGGTGTTGATTTGTCCTTCTCAAGTCTTTTCCAGGATTTGGCGCAGTGTGAATATCTGGTCTAGGGTGGATTTACCAGGTCTAAAGCCGCATTGATAGGGCCCAATTATCTCATTGGCTTTAGGTTATAATATTTCACCCAATACGCTCGAGAGTATCATGTATGCAATGGGGAGGAGACTTATTCCTCTGTAGTTGGCACATTCCTTCTTGTCTCCTTTTTTGTGTACGGGACATAGTATGCTAAAGTTCCAATCATCGGGTATGCGTTCTTCTAGCCAGATTGCGCAGACAAGCTGATGCATGTGTCGAATCCGGTCTTTAATAGTTTAGCGGGTAACCCGTCGGCTCCTGCTGCCTTATTGTTGTTCAGTCGGGTCACTGCTACTTGGACCTAATTCTGTCTAGGAGGTAAACATTCTATACCATCATCAGGGATTGGTTCTGCGATATCATCTTCGCCGTCAACGTCGAACACTAGCAGTTGGGTAAAATGTTCTTTCCATATCCTAGGAGGTTAACATTCTGTCTAGGAGGTAAACATTCTATACCATCATCAGGGATAGGTTCTGCGATATCCTCTTCGCCGTCAACGTCGAACACTAGCAGTTGGGTAAAATGTTCTTTCCCTATCCTCAGCATGCTATCTGTGTTAGTTGCCAGATTTCCTTCTTTGTCTCTGTGTTAGTTGCCAGATTTCCTTCTTTGTCTCTGCAGAAAGATGTACCTGCACCAAAGCCATTGGTTTGATGTTTAATTCCTTTGTAGAATTTCCGGACTTCATTCTGACTCCTGTACATCTTAATTCGTTCACACTCAGGTCTTTCCATTTCCTTTTTCTTTCTGCGGAATAGACGTTTCTCCTCTATCCTTATCTCCCGGTACCTCTCATTCATCTGGCGCGTTGCTACTGAATGCAGGGATGCTTTATATGCCACATTCTTGGCTTCAGTAGAGGTTTCCGTTACCCAAGAGGAGAGGTTTCCGGTACCCAAGTACGGATTTCGCGTCATTTACCATGGAGTGAGCAAAGGTCTGAAACTGTGCCATTATATCATGGGAACCAGAAGTGCTTTCATCAAGCAGATGGATTAGTCGAGTGGAGAATGCCCTTGCAATCTGTTGTGTTTTCTATGTCCAGCTTCCGTGCAGTGTCAGATCGTACTTTCCTTGCCATATTTAAACGGCTGCGAACCGCTGCTGCAACAAGGTAATGATCCGAATCTATATTCGCTCCACGGATCGATCATACATCTAACACGCTGGATGAATGCCTTCCATCTATCCTTTCTTAACCAGTAGATAACCGGGTAACCCGTCTGCTCCTGCTGCCTTGTTGTCCTTTAGTCAATTTGGTTCCTCGTGTTTTGATCGGATGACAGGCTTTGTGATTATTTTTATGTTGAAATCTAGTGCTACAAACTTCCATGTTTTTCGCTGCGGTGAAATATATCATCCTCAACCCATTGCAGGACGTTATCTCGTGGAGGCTAAACTTTCCGACTGTTGGACCAAAGAAGTCTTACTTCCCTATCTTTCCATTAAAATCTCCCAGAACGATTTTAATATCATGGGCGCAGCAGCGGTCATATTCTCTCTCTAGGCGCTCGTAGAAAATATCTGCTCGTCCTTGTCTTCCATCGGGGCATGGACAAAAATAAGGCTGATGTTGAAGAATTTGGCTTTTATGCGGATTGTGGCTAGCCTCTCATCCACCGGAGTAAAGCTTGAGACAAGGTGTTTCAGTCTCCGACTACCCATAAATCCACAGCCAAATTCATGCCTTGTGCTATGGCAGCTTTAGTATAGTTCGTCAACGTTTGGTGGGTATAAAAATATCAAATTTTTGGAATTTTTTTCTTTTAAAAAATCCGCAATTACTTTTTGGGCAACCCAATATATACTGTAAGAGGTCTTAGAGGAACATTTCGAGGTGTTACAAACGGAATGACTAGATTAGTATACCCCCATCCTATGGTGGTGGGTATAAAAATATCAAATTTTTGGAATTTTTTCTTTTAAAAAATCCGCAATTACTTTTTGGGCAACCCAATATATACTGTAAGGGGTCTTAGAGGAACATTTCGAGGTGTTACAAACGGAATGACTAGATTAGTATACCCCCATCCTATGGTGGTGGGTATAAAAATATCAAATTTTTGGAATTTTTTCTTTTAAAAAATCCGCAATTACTTTTTGGGCAACCCAATATATACTGTAAGGGGTCTTAGAGGAACATTTCGAGGTGGTGGGTATAAAAATATGAAATTTTTTTAATTTTTTATACTCGTAGAAACAATTTTTGTTTCCGTAGATTAAACACAGTTAAGGTTTCATTGTCTTACATGTTTTGTTTTTTTCGGCCACAAAACTGAAAGGGACAATGTCAAACAAACACAACATGACATTCATGGTCAAAGAAAAAAAAATATACACAAAGAAATATTGAAAATAAACACCAGGCAACCTGACTAAGCCGTAGAAAATAGGAAAATGCAAATGCACAGGGCAATTTAAACCAAAACTCGAAAATGAAATAAACGAAAGCAACAAAACCTGGCTAACATGCACCACATGTCAGTTTGCCGGTTATTGCCATTGTGTGTGGCATAAGCATGGCAAAAACAAAAGCGGCATGGCCCACATGAACTCTGATTTGAGCCAGGTTTTTTTTAGGCAAATTTTTACACCAATATGGGATTTTCTCACTCTCTCTCTTGCTCTCTGTTGGTTTAGCTGCTCAGAGAGGTGGTGCAACAACTTTCAATTTTTAAATGCAGCAGTTGTAAAGCTTCTACAATGACACTTTGCGCATGCGTGCATTTCAAATTTAAAGCAACTGAAATTGCTATTATTTTGAATTATTGGATAATTTGATGATTTGAATGCTTAAATGAATTTGAATTAAGAAAATCATATTTATTGATAAAACACTCAAACAGATATTTTTAACCATCAGCCATTCAGGTTTGAATTGATTTGGGGAGAAATTTCCCAACATAAGACATTTTGCAGAAATTGAAAAAATTTTTATTTTAGGTAAAATGGAGGGGTTTCTGTTGTTTTTCTATCACCCAAATAATTATATGGTTGCCCAAAAAGTAATTGCGGATTTTTCATATAGTCGGCGTTGACATTTTTTTTCAATGGCTTGTGACTCTGTAATTGCATTCTTTCTTCTGTCAGTTATCAGCTGTTATTTTTAGCTTGCTTTAGAAAAAAAGTGTAAAAAAAGTATATTTGATTAAAGTTCATTCTAAGTTTTATTAAAAATGCATTTACTTTCTTTTAAAAAATCCGCAATTACTTTTTGGGCAACTCAATATAATAACAGCAAAATGTTTTGTCACCACTTTCAATAACTGTGTGGTCGGTCAAACAACTGCCTGCCATTAGGAGATAAGAAGAATTTAAACAAAATTATAAAAATTCAAGCAAAATGGTGACAAACAATTAATGCCATCATTAGTTTCAAACATGTCCATTAAAATAAACAAAAACACATTTTCCAGTCATTCACAAATCAAAAAGGCTTTTGAAAAATACCCCTGTCAAACGTCTAAAGTCAAAACGCCAGTCAACTCATGGTCATATGGCCAGGCCTTCAAGCTCACTCATCACCTCTATGGTGATGGTATGATGGCTGAACTGCATTTGCAATCAAAAATTTATTGACACCTGCCGAATGAAGCAACCCAGCAATTACACCTAACATTTATAGCTGGCACAAAAACGTGTTTTAGTTTAACTAAATCTACTTATTTCAAAATTAAATAAATATTTACCAGCCACCATAGAAGGTCTTAGCTTAATATAACCTCTTTAGCAAAAAGGAGCTTTTGGTTTTTTTTTCCAATTTTAACAATTGTTTTTCTTTGACCATCCTTATGTTTGCTCAAATATTTTTAGCATGCGCAACGTGTGTGAAAAAAACTGAGTGACTTGAGTGTACATTTTCAACAAGTTTAACAGCAAACAAGTGCCAAACATGATTTCGTTATGGTTACACTAATTGTAATGTAAACCTTCCCCGGAGATGGACAGCATATGATAACGACAGATTATTTGTCAGTGCAAGCGGTAGATGAAGCAGTAGTAGTATGTCCGGTATGAGCTGTTGATGGAAATAGATTAGCAGTATTGCAATACAATTTTCCAGCCAAATGGATTTCATTTGAATTTAGTTTTTGGCCAACTATAAAATCGTTAAAAAAAAATTTTATGATGATTAAATACACCATTTCTTATGGATAACAAGTAAAAGCGTGCCAAGTTCGGCCGGGCCGAATCTTATATACCCTCCACCGTAGATCGCATTTGTCGAGTTCTATGCACGGTATCTCTTTATAGACAAACATAGAATAATGAATAAAAACTGTTATGCTATTGGAGCTATATCAAGTTATAGTCCGATTCGGACCATAAATGAATGCTGAACATTCTAGAAGTCATTGTGTAATATTTCAGTTCATTCGGATAAGAATTGCGCCTTGAAGGGGCTCAAGAACCAAAATCGGTAGATAGGTTTATATGGCAGCTGTATCAAGCTATTGATCGATTCAGACTATATTATACCACGTATGTTGAAGGTCATGAGAGAAGCCATTGTACAATATTTCAGCCAAATAGGATGAGAATTGCGCCCTCTAGAGGTTCAAGAAGTCAAGATCCCAGATCGGTTTATATGACAGCTATATCAGGTTATCTACCGATTTGCGCCATATTTAGCACAGTTATTGGAAGTCATAATAAAACACCTCATGCAAAATTTCAGCCAAATGGGATAAGAATTGCGACCTCTAGAGGCTCAAGAAGTCAAGACCCCAAGATCGGCTTATATGGCAGCTATATCAAAACATGAACCGATGTAAACCATACTTAGCGTAGTTGTTGGAAGTGCTACCAAAACACTATGTGCAAAATTTCAGTTAAATCGGATGAGAATTGCACCCCCTAGGGGCTCAAGAAGTCAAGACCCCAAGATCGGTTTATATGGCAGCTATATCAAAACATGGACCGTTTTAAACTATACTAAGCGTGGTTGTTGGAAGTGCTACCAAATCACTACGGGCAAAATTTCAACAAAATTGGATGAGAATTGCGCCCTCTAGAGGCTCAAGAAGTCAAGACCCAAGATCGGTTTATATGACAGCTATATCAAAACATGGACCGTTTTAAACTATACTTAGCGTAGTTGTTGAAAGTGATACCAAAACACTGCGTGCAAAATTTCAGTTAAATCGGACAAGAATTGCGCCCTTTAGAGGCTCAAGAAGTCAAGACCCCAAGATCGGTTTATATGGCAGCTATATCAAAACATGGACCGATGTAAACCATACTTATCATAGTTGTTGGAAGTGCTAACAAAACAGTACGTGCAAAATTTCAGTTAAATCGGACGAGAATTGCGCCCCCTAGAGGCTCAAGAAGTCAAGACCCAAGATCGGTTTATAAGGCAGCTATATCAAAACATGGACCGTTTTAAACTATACTTAGCGTAGTTGTTGGAAGTGCTAACAAAACAGTACGTGCAAAATTTCAATAAAATCGGATAAGAATTGCGCCCTCTAGAGGCTCAAGAATTCAAGACCCAAGATCGGTCTATATGGCAGCTATATCAAAACATGGACCGTTTTAAACTATACTTAGCGTAGTTGTTGGAAGTGCTACCAAAACATTACGTGCAAAATTTCAGTTAAATCGGACGAGAATTGCGCCCCCTAGAGGCTCAAGAAGTCAAGACCCAAGAACGGTTTATATGGCTGCTATATCAAAACATGGACCGATTTGGCCCATTAACAATACCAACGGACCTACACTACTAAAAAGTATCTGTACAAAATTTCAAGCGGCTAGCTTTACTCCTTCGAAAGTTAGCGTGCTTTCGACAGACGGACGGACGGACGGACATGGCTAGATCGACTTAAAATGACATGACGATCAAGAATATATATACTTTATGGGGTCTTAGACGCATATTTCGAGGTGTTACAAACAGAATGATGAAATTAGTATACCCCTATCGTATGGTGGACGGTATAAGAAAACTATATTTTTATATTTCTATTAAGGAGAAATATTTCTTTAATTATTATTTTGAAGTTTTTTTATACCCACCACCATGGGATGGTGGTATACTAATCTAGTCATTCCGTTTAAATCACCTCGAAATATTGATCTAGGACCCCATAAAGTATATATATATTGTCGATCCACTCAACCATCTGAGTCGATCTAGCCATGTCCGTCCGTCCGTCTGTCGAAATCGTGATAGCTATCGAACGCGTAAAGCATGCCGCTTAAAATTTCGCACAGATACTCAATATTGATGTAGGTCGTCGGGGATTGCAAATGGGCCATATCGGTTCAGTTTTGGATATAGCTCCCATATAAACCGGTGCCCCGATTTGACTTCTTGAGTCTTTACAAGCCGCAATTTTTGTCCGATTTGGGTGTAATTTTGCATGTAATGTTCTTTTATGACTTCCAACAACTGTGCAAAGTACGGTCCAAATCGGTCCATAACCTGCTGTAGCTCCCATATAAACCGATCTCCCGATTTAACTTCTTGAGTCCTTACAAGCTGCTATTTTTGTCCGATTTGGCTAAAATTTTGAATGTAGTGTCCTGTTATGGCTTCAGACAAGCATGCTAAGTACGGTCCAAATCGGTTTATAACCTGATATAGCTCCCATATAAACCGGTGTCCCGATTTGACTTCTTGAGTCCTTACAAGCCGCAAATTTTGTCCAACTTGGCTGAAATTTTGCATGCTGTGTTCTGTTGCGACTTCCTACAACTGTGCCAAACACGGTCCAAATCAGTCTTTAATCTGATATAGCTCTCATTGTTACACCTCGAAATATTGATCTGCGACCTCATAAATCATATATATTTTGGATCATCTCGACATTCTGAATCGATCTAGCCTAGAGCTGGCAAATTATCGATAACATTATGGACATTTAATTTTTTTACTGAATATCGATTGATATTTTTCCGATGGATACTTTCGCAAAAAATAAGCAATCACACACTGAATGTATCCCTTAAGATACATTGCGCCTATAGAGGGCGCAATTGTCATCCGATTAGGCTAACATTTTGTACAATGATTTCTCTCATGACTTCCAACTGACTTTATTGATCTTGGGTTTCTTTGGTCTGGCATTGATATTGCTTCTATATAAATCGATCTCTCGATCATTACTTCTCATTTTCGTTTGAAGTATAGGTGATAGGAAATAAACGATAGCATCGATACTATCGATATTTATTATTTAAAATATCGAATGTTGCGATAATCGATAAGTTGACACCTCCAATCTAGCCATGTCCGTTCATCTGTCGAATCACGATAGCGGTCGAAGGTATAAAGCTAGCCGCTTGAAATTTTGCACAGGTACTTAATATTGATGTAGGTCTTTGGGGAATACAAAAGGGTCATATCGGTTCATATCTGGATAGTGCTCCCATATAGACCGATCCCCCGATTTAACTTCTTGAGCCCCTAGGAGCCTCAATTTTCATCAGATTTCGCTAAATTTTGGAACAAGGACTTGCTTTATGACTTCCAGTATCCATGCCAAGTTTGATCCGAATCGGTCCATAAACTGATATAGCCCCCATATAAACCGATCCTCGGTTTTGATCTCTTGAGTCCTTAGAAGTCTAAATTTTCATCAGATTTAGCTGAAATCGGGAACAAAGACTTGCGTTATGACTTCCAACAGTCAGGCCTAGGTACGGTCGTAGTCGGTCTATAAACTGATATAGCCCCCATATAGACCGATCCCCGATTTTACTTTTTGAGCCCCTAGGAGCCTTAATTTTCAACGGATTTCGCTGAACTTTGGAACAAAGACTTGCGTTATGACTTTCAGTATCCATGCCAAGTTTGATCCGAATCGGTCCATAAACAGATATAGACCCCATATAAACCGATTCCCGGTTTTGACTTCTTAAGCCCCTTGGAGCCTCAATTTTCATCAGATTTAGCTGAAATCTGGAGAAAGACTTGAGTTATGACTTCCAACACTGATGCCTAGTACGACCGTAGTCGGTCTATAAATTGAATTAGCCCCCATATAAACCGATCCCCGGTTTTGACTTCTTGATCCCCTAGAATCCTCAATTTTCATCAGATTTAGCTGAAATCTGAAACAAAGACTTACGTTATGACTTCCAACAGTCATGCCTAGGTACGATCGTAGTCGGTCTATAAACTGATATAGCCCCCATATAAACCGATCCCCGGTTTTGACTTCTTGAACCCCTAGAATCAATTTTCATCAGATTTAGCTTAAATCTGGAACAAAGACTTGGGTTATGACTTCCAACAGTCATGCCTAGTACGATCGTAGTCGTCGATCCGAGTCCGATCACTGGATTTGACTTCTTCAGCCACTAGAAGGCTCAATTTTCATTCGATTTGGGTGAAATTTGGAAGAAAGACTTGAGTTATGACTTCCAACAATCATGCAGTCGGTCTATAAACTGATATAGCCCCCACATAAACCGATCCGCCGATTTAACTTCTTGAGCCCCTAGCAGTCTCAATTTTCATCAGATTTTTCTGCAATTTGAAAAAAAAAAGACTTGTGTTATGACTTTCAATATCCACGCCAAGTACGATCGGGGTTGCCCAAAAAGTAATTGCGGATTTTTCATATAGTCGGCGTTGACAATTTTTTTCACAGCTTGGGACTCTGTAATTGCATTCTTTCTTCTGTCAGTTATCAGCTGTTACTTTTAGCTTGCTTTAGGAAAAAAGTGTAAAAAAAAGTGTAAAAAAAGAATATTTGATTCAAAGTTTTATTAAAAATGCATTTACTTTCTTTTAAAAAATCCGCAATTACTTTTTGGGCAACCCAATATAAACTAATATAGCCACCATATAAAGCTTCTAGAAGCCTAAATTTTCACCCGATTTGGCTGAAATTTGACCCTAAAACCTATCTCATGACTTACAACATCAGTGCCAAGTTTTATCCGAATCGGTCAATACGGTGATATAGGCCCCCTAAGTACCCATTACCCCACCTTGGTATCCCCATGTGACTTCTTGAGACCATTGAGGCCTAATAAGATACATTTTTAGCTGAATCCATGGTGGTGGGTACCTAAGATTCGGTCCGGCCAAACTTATCTCCTTTTTACTTGTTTTTTTAATTTTTAGGATTTTGTTTAAATTTTATATTTAATTTTTTTTTGGGTTTTCTTTTAGTTTTTTAAGCATTTGTGCAAAATTTCAAAAAAATTATTTAATAAAAATATTTAACAATAAAATTTTTCTAATGCCAAAATTTCAGCGCAACATGCTCTAATTATAAAATTTCAGCAATGGCTAGAGCCCCCTCGAAATTATTTTTTATACACAAAATTTCTTCTAAATTTTTACTAAAGACAAAACTTTAAAGAATTATTTTTAAAGGACTAAATTTCAGCAAGATTTTTTTTAAAACCCAAATTTCAATAAAATTTTTCATTTTGCGACACTTTATTTTGCCTAAACATTTTTAAATCTTTTTCAAAAGAAATAGGATTTTTTTTAACTATTTTTATTTCAGATTTTTTTTTTTGCACCTTTGAAATGGTGTTACTGATTGATTTCTTTTGTCACTACTGTTCATCTTCATATACGTACGCATGTTAATAAACGCATGCATCTATTTTTGTCTATTAATCCATCATTCGCCATTCAATAAACATTGTGAATGTCAGGCACACCCCTGGAGTTTCCGTGATCGATAGAGAGGCATTTGTTGTAGCGGTTATTGTGAGTATTGCGCCAGGCGGCAAACCACCATAAAGTCACGTAGTGCAGCCATTGGCGCATGATCAGTGTTTAACATCAGTGCTGTTGTAGAAGCCAACAATACTTTGCTGTGATGTGCAATACAAGAAAGCCATTTGAGGGAAAGCTTTTGTTATTGGGACTTGGACTTGGAGTTGAGAGATTGATGATACCATTATTTTGGCGCATGATATGGTAAAAGGCTTAACCACAAACAAATGAGATTTGCAAAATGGCACTCATTTGAAGGAGAAGAAAAAAATGAGAAAAAGAAACCAAACAAAGTTTACTTTAAGCTTCAAGGCTTTATGGCAGCAGGCTATGCAACTGCTACAAAAGTGGCCAGATCATACAAAAAACGAGTAAAAGTGTGGTAAGTTCGGCTGAATCGAACCTTACAGATCCTCCACCATGGATGGCATTCGTCAAAATCTTTGCCCGGTCTTTATAAGCAAACAAAGGATAATGAATAAGAATTGTTATGCTATTGGAACTATATCAGGTTATGGACCTATTTAGGGCATATTTGTCTTGGATGTTGGAGACCATATTAGAAGTCGTTGTGCAAAATTTCAGCCATCGTTCCTTGAGCATCGTCGTAATGTGGGTTGTGTGACGCTGTTCTATAGATACTTCCATGGTGTGTGCTCCCATAGATATTAGACTTCTTATTCCTGATGTAAGGATGATCGGCTTATGCACTATAGAGAGAACTCTTTCTTTGCCCTTGCGGTTCATATGTGGAATAGGCTTCCTGCCAATGTCTTTCAACCTGACTACGACATCCAGAAATTACTCTCTCTTTTCCCCCTCTGATCCTTAACTTTTCCTTGACAACGCATTGCACTGCATTCATAGGGGTCACCCCCTGCGTGTTGATTGAAGATAAAAAAAATCGGGAGATCGGTTTATATGGGAGCTTTATGAGGTTATAGACCGATTCAGACCATATTTACAACGAATGTTGAAAGTCAGAAGGTAGGAAGAATTCATTGTGAAACATTTCAATCAAATCAGATAAGAATTGCGCTCTTTAGAGGCTCAAGAAGCCAAATCGAGAAATCGGCTTATATGCGAGCTATATCAGTTTTCAGAAAGTTTCGTAAAATAAAATAAAATAAAATAAAATAAAATAAATAAAATAAAATAAAATAAAATAAAATAAAATAAACTAAAATAAAATAAAATAAAATAAAATAAAATAAAATAAAATAAAATAAAATAAAATAAAATAAAATAAAATAAAATAAAATAAAATAAAATAAAATAAAATAAAATAAAATAAAATAAAATAAAATAAAATAAAAAAAAAAAATAAAATAAAATAAAATAAAATAGAATAAAATAGAATAAAATAAAATAAAATTAAACAAAATAATATAAAATAATATAAAATAAAATAAAATAAAATAAAATAAAATAAAATAAAATAAAATAAAATAAAATAAAATAAAATAAAATAAAATAAAATAAAATAAAACAAAATAAAACAAAATAAAATAAAATAAAATAAAATAAAATAAAATAAAATGAAATAAAATAAAATAAAATAAAATAAAATAAAATAAAATAAAATAAAATAAAATAAAATAAAATAAAATAAAATAAAATAAAATAAAATAAAATAAAATAAAACAAAATAATAAAGATGACCACCTCCTCGAGTATAAATGTTAACCACCTTTCACCATAATCCGGTTAAAAAGGCTATGAACCCATAGCAGCTGTATCGAAATATTGAACCATGTAGAACACGGATGCAAAAAAGCCCAACCTAAGTCACTGTCTTAAATTCAGCGAAATCAGATAAAAATGCGCCTTTTATGGGCCCAAGACCCTAAATCAAGAGATCGGTCTATATGACAGCTATATCAAAAACTGGACTGATCTGGGCTAAATGTAAGAAGGATGTGGAGTGGCCTAATACAACCCACTGTCCCAAATTTCAACGAAATGGAACAATAAATACTTTTTTTATGGGCCCAAGGCCTTAAATCTAAATATCGGTCTATATGGCAGCTGTATCCACAACGGGACCGATCTGGGCCAAATGTAAGAAGATGTCGAGTGGCATAATACAGCCCGCTGTCCCAAATTTAAGCGTTATCGGACAATAAATGCATCTTTTATGGGTCTAAGGCCTTAAATAAAGAGATCGGTCTATATAGCAGCTCTATCCAAAACTGAACCCATCTGGTCCAAATTGAAGAAGGATGTCGAGTGGCCTAACACAACCCACTGTGCTAAATTTCAGCTAAATCGGACAATTAATTCACCTTTTATAGGATCAAGACCTTAAATCGAGTGATAGGTCTATATGGCAGCTATATCCAAAACCAAACCCATCTGGGCCAAATTGAAGAAGGATGTCGAGCGGGCTGTTGCAACTCAATGTCTCAAATTTCAGTGAAATCAGACCAAACATGCGCCTTTTATGGACCCAAGACCTTAATCGAGAGATCGGTCTATATGACAGCTATATTCAAAACTGGGCTGATCTGCACCAAATTGAAGAACGATATCGAGGGACCTAAAACAACTCACTGTCTCAAACTTCAGCAAAATTAGACAATAAATGCGTCTTTTATGGGCCTAAAACCTTAAATCGAGAGACCGGACAATAAGACAGCTATATCCAAAATCGGACCGATCTGGCCCTAATTGAAAAAAAGATGTCGAAGGATCTAAAGCAACTCACTGTCTCAAATTTCAGCAAAATCCGATAATAAATGAAGCTGTTATGGGCCTAAGACCTTCAATCAGTAGATCGGTCTATATGGGGGTTATATCAAGATATAGTCCGATATAGCCCATCTTCGAACTTAACCTGCCTATGGACAAAACAAGGTTAAGTAAGAGTGGCAGTCTTTTACAGACTCACTGAGACAATTTTAAGTCCATTGTGAAACTACAGCAGCGAGCGACCACGGCTTTTGGCGGGAACCGAAACCACGACCCCCTGCATTGGTAATCTAAGCATGCTACCAACTCGGCTACCGGGGCGCTCAAGAACCGGGACAAAACCTGCCTATGGATAAAACAAGGTTAGGTTAGGTAAGAGTGGCTGTCCTTTACAGACTCACTGAGACAATTTTAAGTCCATTGTGAGACCACAGTAGCGAGAGACCAAGGCTTTTGGCGGGAACCGAAACCACGACCCCCTGCATTGGTAATCCAAGCATGCTACCAACTCGGCTACCGGGGCGCCCAAGAACCCAGACAAAATAAGAACCTGTGCAAAGTTTCAGCTCAATATCTCTATTTTTAAAGACTGTTTCGTGTTTTCAGCAGACGTACGGACAGACATGGCAAGGTCGTCTTAGATTTGTACGAGGATCAAGAATATATTGGGTTGCCCAAAAAGTAATTGCGGATTTTTTTAAAAGAAAGTAAATGCATTTTTAATAAAGCTTAGAATGAACTTTAATCAAATATACTTTTTTACACTTTTTTTCTAAAGCAAGCTAAAAGTAACAGCTGATAACTGACAGAAGAAAGAATGCAATTATAGAGTCACAAGCCGTTGAAAAAATTTATGAAAAATCCGCAATTACTTTTTGGGCAACCAATATATACATACTTTAAAGGGTCGGAAATGGATATTTCGATGTGTGTTCGATGCTAAATTCTAAATTTTCCATTAACATTCTATTAAGAAACAGGGGATACCTAACCATCGGCCTATGTCAAAAAGAAATTTCGAGCGATTTAAATAACCATAGTGATAGCTTGAACGACGTGAACGAAATTCTTTTCCAATTTTCATCTTCTTAAGAAATTGTTTTATTTGTACCCAGCACCATGGGACTAATGTCGAGAAATTTTAAGCAATGTTTGTCCATTCGTCCCTTCATCCTTCCCCCCCCCCCCCCCCCCATCTGTCCGTCCATCAGTCAATTACTTTTTACTAATGAAAATCGCTCGGGGCTGTTAATGGGACAAATCGGTTCTTGTTTAGTTTTAGCTTCCATAAAAACCTATCATCCGACTTAAGGCAGTTATAGAATTTCTTTTTTTAATTTTTTACCCTAATCTGGCAACTTTGTGCCTTTTTGCATCCCATAAAAGCTTTCAGCCAATGCAACCTTTTTTTCAAACCAACAACTTTCGCTCTTTTTGGCCAACGCCAAAAATAAAACAAAAATTCACCGAAAAAAAAAACTATTACAAAAGCCCCACGTTTTGGTGTTGACTCTTTTGATGAAATTGGGGTTTTCATTACCACACACAATGTGATAATGAAAGCTCATAATCATGTCATTTGTTTTTGGCTATGGGAGAAACCAACCGGCAATTGTATGCTAAAGCACGTACCGTTTTTACTCCCAGAGTACGAGTGAGTGGGGAGACGCTTTGGGGTCTAACATCATCATGGTGCAGCCAAATGTAGCATACCGACAATGCTAAGCCATCACGGTAATAATGGCCAATAAAGTTTGGTAATGCTTAGAGAGCATTCATTGTGTGAACAGCTTTTGAAGCGATAACTACATAACGGTAAAGGAGCGCGTCTACACAGCCGTCGTGTGCGCACGCGTAGTGTACTTTTTTTTGTTGCGTTGCGTTTCGTTTGGTTTTTTTGTTTTTGCTTTTAAGTTGGAGAAATAAGAAAGAAAAAGTGTTAAGAAACCTTAAAAAACGTTACGCGTTTTGTAACGGTGACAACTGCTAGGAAGATACCAAGCCCCACCAATGTTGGCCAAGAAGCTAACTACCAATCAAGGGCCAGAAAGTGTAATTGTGGGAGAAGAAGAAAAAGAAGCTAGTAATCCATAAATGGATTAAACACATAAAGACAGGTAGTTAAAAATTTTAATGGCAAAGTAAATAAACCAAAAAAAAATTTTTGTGAAAAAAAAACTAAATATGAAAACAGAAGATAAGCGAGACCATAAACGGCAAAATGTATGAAGTTAAAGGAATAGTGATTGTGAGTTAGGTGTTACTTCTGTCCAACTAAAATAAACATCGTCACCATAATGATGGCCGCCTTCATCATCATCATCATCATCACCGAAGCTTTGCTGATGATGGTCATCATCAGTCTGTTAAATGTTTATGGCTGGAATATGTAATTACTTAATACCCATCAGCTTCTTTGATGGAAAAAAAACGCAAAACCCGTATTGGCCCGGCTGGTTTTTTTTTTGTTGTTGTTGTATTGACCATATTGATTTCTTTGCCAAATGGGCCACTTCAAGAGATCGATCGTGTTTTGGTGATAAACATTAAAATTGAAAGTGTAATAAGTGCAGTCGGCATTGTGAAGAAGTAGACATAAAAAAACGAAAAAAAAACGATAAAAAACAACACCAATAAAGGAAAGTTGATGCGAAAACAGAAAAATAGTAGAAATACCTGTTGACATTAAAAACACAAATAAATCAAAGAAATTTAAAAATCCAAACACAAAGTAAACTCAAAAAAACAAAAAAAAATAAATAACATAAAAACTGAATCATACTGTCGAAAAAACAATCATCTGCATAAGTGATCGAAAATACTGCATAAAATTATTTTGGCCATGTCATTTAGCCTTCTTTCGAAGCCCTTTTTACATAGTCAGTGACTCTTCTGAATTTTAAGTTACCTCAGCTTTGTTGAAATTTAAACTATTTTTTTGCGCAATATTCACACATGTTTTTAGCACTTCTTTTGTTGGTAGCTGAGTTTTTTTTATCAATTTGGTTTTTTTTTTGCATAATTATGAGGAGGGTATGAAAAATTGCCAACTAGTAAGGCGGGAAAAAAGTAGCTGAATTTTTTAAAACGGAACGTCCCAAGCGGGAACTGGCTTTAAAGACTACAAATTTCGTGTAATATTACGAAGAATAATAAAACGAGTAAAAATGCGTTAAGTTCGGTCGCGACGAACTTTGGATACCCACCACCTTGGGTGTATATGTAAACCACCTTTTCTCACAATCCGGTGAAAAATGCATAATTTATGCCCCCATATCAGCTTTATAGAAATATGATCCGATTTGGACCAAATTCGACTCGGATATTGAGAGGTCTAATAAATACAAGTCATGGTTCGATATTAGTTTTTTTGGTAGTCATATCCAAATATAGACCGATCTAAACCATATACGATGTCCAAAAGACTAACATAAGTCACTGTCAACTTTCAGCGATAACGGATTATAAAATTGCCTTTTATGAGGCCAAGACTTTAAATCGAGAAATCGGTCTATATGGGCCCAAGATTTTAAATTGAGAGATCGGTCCATATGGAGCGAGAGATCCAATTTGGAGCGATCTGTGCAATATTCCGGGAAGATGTCGACGAGCCTAATTTAACTCACTATCCCAAATTTCGGCGAAATCGAACAATAAATGCGGTTTTCATAGGCCCAAGATCTAAAATCGAGAGATCGGTCTAGATGGCAGCTATATCCAAATCTGAACCGATCTAGGTCAAATTGAAGAAGAATGTCGACTAGCCTAACACAACTTATTGTCCCAAATTTTGGCAAAATCAACAAAATAAATGTGACTTTTATGGGCCCAAGACCTAAAATCGAGAGATCGTCGTATATGGAAGCTATATCCAAATCTGAACCGATCTAGGCCAAATTAAAGAAGGATGTCGACTGGCCTAATACAACTCACTGTCCCAAATTTTGGCAAAATCGGACAATAATTGAGCCTTTTATCAGCCCAGTAACTTAAATCGAGAGATCAGTCTAGATGGCAGCTATATCCAAATCTGAACCAATCCAAGCCAAATTGAAGAAGGATATCCACTGGCCTAAAACAACTCTTTGTCTCAAATTTTGGCAATATCGGACAATAATTGAGCCTTTTATCGGCCCAGTAACTTAAATCGAGAGATCGGTCTATATGGCAGCTATATCCAAATTTGGACTGATCTGTGCCATATTCCGGGAAGATGTCGAGGGGTCTAATTTTACTCACTATCCAAAATTTCAGCGAAATCGGATAATAAATGTGGCTTTTAAGGGCCCAAATCTCTAAATCAAGAGATCGGTCTATATGGCAGCTATATCCAAATTTGGACCGATCTGTGCCAAATCGAAGAATGGTGTCGAGGGGCTTAACTTTACTCACTGTCCCAAATTTCAGCAAAATCGGATAATAAATATGGCTTTTATGGGCCCAAAACTCTAAGTCAAGAGATCGGTCTATATGGCAGCTATATCCAAATCTGAACTGATCTCGGCCAAATTGAAGAAGGATGTCGATTGGCCTAACACAATTCACTGCCCCAAATTTTTGCAAAATCGGACAATAAGTGCGCTATTTATGGGCCCAAGATCTAAAATCGAGAAATCGTTCTATATGGCAGCTATATCCAAATCTGAGCCGATCTGAGCCAAATTGAAGAAGGATATCCACTAGCCTAACACAACTTTTTGTCCCAATAAATTAAATCCAGAGATCGATCTATATGGCAGCTATATCAAAATCTTACCCGATCTGGGCCAAATTGAAGAATTGTGATCCCGTGGTGAAAATAGGGTACTACATTTTTTGATATCTGAAAGGGGTGGCGGACGCTCCTCCTAACCCTAATTTTCAGAAACGCCAAATCTCGGAGATGGGTGGTGCGATTTAACCGAAATTTTGTGTGCTCTCTTATAGTAACCTACAAACAAAAATTTCGTAACCAAATTTCGGATCGGGTACCTAGGGGGCCGCCCTACCCCCCAAAACCTACAAAATATATATATAGTCCAATCGCGACAATATGGGGCTCAAATGAAAGGTTTTTAAGAGTAGAAAACGTATCTGATATCCAGTTGTCGGACCAAGTGTTTGGGGGACCATACCAACCCCCAAAATGTGTCTATTATCCAATTGTCGGACCAAGTATTTGGGGGACCACACCAAGCCCCAAAACCCCCCTAAATCGGACATATTTACTGACAATGGCAATATGGGACTCTAATGAATGGTATTTGAGAGTAGATTACAAATTTGATATCCAAATGTGGGACCAGGTTTCTGGGGGTCACCGCCTTCCCCAAAACACCCCCCAAAAGGGACAAATTTACAACCATAGCAATATGGGGCTCAAATGAAAAGTATTTGGGGGTAAAGCACGAATCTGATATCAATATTCGGGAAAAGTGTTTATGGGCCACCCCAACCCCATAAATATTTATGGCCAAGTCCCTGAGTGGTCGTCCCATCCTTCAAAACAGCCCTCAAAATGGTCATGTTTCTCGACCGTGGAAATATGGTGCTCAAATGAAAGGTAATTGGGAGTAGATTACGAATGTGATATCAACATTCGGGACCAACTGTCTAACCGACATCCCACTCGCAAATAGGACGTATTTGCTCACCACGACAATTTGGATCTTAAAGAGAGTGAAGCTCGATATTGATAGTTTTTAGGGCCCATACCTCAAACCGGACATATTTGCTGACTTTTGCAGTAAGGAGTTTAAATAAAAGGTATTTGAGATAAGCAAACGTATTTCATATCCAATTTTGAGGCCAATGGTAATATGGGGTTCAAATAAATGATATTTGAGAGTAGAAGGAATTGCTGATATATTACCAGGGCTAAGTGTTTGGGCGACCACCTCACTACCCAAAATACCCCTAAATCGGACACATTTACCGACCATGTCAATGTGGGTCTCAAATGAAAGGTATTGGGGAGTAGAGCACGAAATTTATACCCACTTTCGGAACCAATTTTCTGGGTGTCTACCCTTTCCCCAACAACAACCCACAAACAGCAATTATTTACCAACCGACGCAATATAGGACAAAGCGAGAGATCGGTTTATATGGGAGTTATATTAGGTTAAAAACGGATTCGGACCTAACTTGGCACAGTTGTTGGAAGTCGTAATAGAACACTTTGTGCAAAATTTCAGTCAAATCGGTCAAAAATTGCGGCTTCCAGCTGTTCAAGAAGTCAAATCGGGAGACCAGTTCTTATGGGAGGTATATCAGGTTATAGACCGATTTGGACCGTATTAAGCACAGTTGTTGGAAATTATAACAAAACACTACGTGCAAAATTTCGGCCAAATCGGACAAAAATTGCGGATTCCAGGGGCTAAATATGTCAAATCGAAAGATCGGTTTATATGGGAGCTATATTAGATTATAGACCGTTCTGGACCGTACTTGGCACACTTGTGGGCAGTCATAACAGAACATAATGTGCAAAATTTTAGCCAAATTAAGGAGTAGATTACGAATATGGTTAGGAAGGAGGTATAGGTATTATAATTTGTTGATATCGGAAGGGGGCGGACCTTCCCCCTTACCCTAAAAGCACGACCCCAAAATAAAAGTAAACCGATCGGGAGTAAAAGGTATTCAATAGTAGACTACGAAATTTATATTAAAAATTGGATCCTAGTAACTGGGGTGCCGCCCCGACCCCCAAACACCCCCTAAAATAGGTTTATTGGACGATAATGACAATATGGGACTCGAATGAAAGTTATTAGGGAGTATACTACGAATATGGTTAGGAAGGAGGTATAGTTATTATAATTTGTTGTTACCGGAAGGGGGACGGACGCTCCCCCTTACCCTTAAAGTACGACCCCATAATAAAAGTGAACCGATCGGGACAATATAGGACTCAAATGAAAGGCATTCAGTAGTAGACTACGAATTTCACATTAAAAATTGGATCCAAGTAACTAGGGGGCCACCCCGACCCCAAAACACCCCCTAAAATAGGTTTATTGGACAATAATGACAATATGGGACTCTATTGAAAGTTATTAGGGAGTATATTACGAATATGGTTAGGAAGAAGGTATAGGTATTATAATTTGTTGATATCGGAAGGGGGACGGACGCTCCCCCTTACCCTTAAAGTACGACCCCATAATAAAAGTGAACCGATCGGGACAATATGGGACTCAAATGAAAGGTATTCAGTAGTAGACTATGAAATTTATATTAAAAATTGGATCCTAGTAACTGGGGTGCCGCCCCGACCCCCAAACACCCCCTAAAATAGGTTTATTGGACAATAATGACAATATGGAACTCCAATGAAAGGTATTCGGGAGTAGATTGCGAATATGGTTAGGAAGGAGGTATAGGCTTCATGATTTGTTGATATACGAAGGGGGACGGACGCTCCCCCTTACCCTTAAAGTACGACCCCATAATAAAAGTGAAGCAATCGGGACAATATGGGACTCAAACGAAAGGTATTCGGAAGTAGACTACGAATACGACATACAAAATGAAGTTTAAGTAATTAATGGTCGCCCCATCTCCGGTAAGGCTCCCAAATGGGAATAATACTCGATCACAGCTTGATGAAACTCAAATGAAAGGCATTTAAGAGGGGATTACGAATATGACACTAACAATGCAAGAATCTAGGTGGGGCTTTAACTCCTAAAATCGCCGCCAATAGGTTATTTGACCCATTAAAACAATGGGGAATCAAGTGATAGTTTTTTTTTTCTTCAGTAGAGTGCGCCATTCAAATTGTTGCTCAAGTGGCGGATGGGGTGTGGCGCATATCTTCCTATAGACGCTCTCCTCCAAACAACTGTATACACCAATCATGACAATATGGGGTTATATTAAAGGTATAGGGTTGTGGACTGCAAATCTGATATCATTATTCTGCTCAAATATCTGGCGGGCCACCTCACCCCAAAACAGTCGATCAATCATAATGACCCAACAGGACACTGCATGATTAAATTTATGTATGGGGTCATAAATAAATGTAGGGCACCATGCCCCCAAATTATGACGTTCAGCGTGATAGCAGGTGGTCAAAGTGGTCGTTATTTTTTGCTCATCGATAGACAAGACCAAACGACGTGCTGCTGGGCAACACTTTTTTGCTCAAAAGTTTTACATGGTTTAACAGCCAGAACTGTAGCCACCGCACTAAATATATAGACTGGCAAATTAGTTCTCTATCACAGAAAATCGTTTAATATGGCATTTTGATTTGATTTAAAAGAAAAGATTAAATGATGACTATTTAATAGGTAGTCATGTATTCATTTATAGACAACTACCACAAGATGATCAATTTTATAGGCGTTAAGCACTAATATTTAAATAAGCGCCATCTACTGGCTGTTTTCAATTGCATGTAGTTGATCCAATGGAAAACAGCCAGCAGAAGGCGCTAATTTGGAGAAGCCAACATGAACAGAGAGAGGGCAGAGTGGTCAAAATTGATCATCCAACATTCAAAGAGATCGGTTTGTACCGGGTAAATACCCAACGCTTGGGTATTTATTAGGTAAATACCCAATAAATAACTTTTTTGGGTATTTATTTGGGTATTTATAATTTTGCAGATATCTTGGGTATAAAAACATTTTCCAACAAATTTTTGATCATTTCGTATTCTTTGTAGACCCTCTGATCTCATAAAATCGGATTTAAGTTATATATAGACGCTATATAGACCGATCACCAGACTTAAAGTCTTGAGGCAAAAAATTAGT
Source organism: Stomoxys calcitrans (assembly GCF_963082655.1). Lineage (NCBI taxonomy): Eukaryota > Metazoa > Arthropoda > Insecta > Diptera > Muscidae > Stomoxys > Stomoxys calcitrans. The sequence goes on along the minus strand of NC_081555.1, from coordinate 13,791,755 downwards.
AATTTTTCATCTGATTGCGTTGAAATTAAGCACAGTCCATTTCTGTGAAGTGTGGTTCAGATCAGACTGTATTTGGATATAGACAGACCACCCGGTCTCACGGTATAGGATATTGAGGCCATAAAAGTTCCATTTATTACCCGAATTCGATGAAATTTGGCAAAGTATGTTCTGGTAGACCCCTATCCATTCCTGTCAAATGTGGTCCAGATCGGACCATATTCGGATATAGATGCCATATAGACCAATCACCCGATATAGTCTGATGAACCTTTAAAAGGAACATTTTTCGACCCCATTTCAAGCTTACGGCTCGTCTGCATAGTGCCCAACATCTGTGAGCCTTTTGAGTTCCCACCTGGATGTGACACTTTCAGTTCAGTTTTCGGTCCAAGATAGCTACTTGACCTTGTCGGATATATAAATCCTTATGTTGAGGAAACATGGTGCATCAAATGGGCTCACCTTTGTCTTTCTCATGAAGAGGCACATTTCAGTCTGCCGTGGGTTAACATTCAGACGCCTAGGTCTAGCCCAGTCGTATGCCATTTTCAACATTCTTTCGACTTTTCTGCGTAGCTGATTCGTAGCCGTACCACTTGGAAGCTCTTTATCTCTCCTACTCTTTATCATGGCCTTTAAGTCTAAAGGCTTTAGGTGCCGCATAATTTGCTGTGATAACAAATTTTCCTTGATTTCTAATAGAAATATTATACCCAAAATATTTTGGCGCCTAAAAGATAGACTTCGAATGTAAATTTACAAAAACACAACCAATTTATCTTCATTTAATTTTTGTGTTTCTTTACATGCTACAAGACTTTTTTATTTTATTTTCTTTCCCATTTTAATTTAAATTTTCTCCACATCTTGATATTCCACTTGGTTTTTTTAAACTTATTTTTCGACGATGTGATACACATGTATCAGTCTGTCATACCGCGGGTATTGTCGTAATGACAACTTTTGAATTTCGCATTGAGTAGGAAGACAAAGATCGCGTAAAAACGTTAACTAAAATTCAGAAAAAACCAAAGACTAATGGTTTTATTTTCAATTGAGGAAAGAAACACAAAATTGCAGCATTTATCTTTTTGCGCATAGTGGTCAACAGCTTACGCAACATCATCTTTGCAGTTAATGTGAAGATGTTGTTTGTGGTGTACTAAGAAGATCCGAGTGTATGCTAGGAATACCAAAAAGGACTTCTGAGAAGTGAAAGGCAAAAATTATATAAATTTGTTAAAAATTTCAGTACAAAAACAAAATTGTTTAACATTTTTACGGAAATATGTGTCTACGGAAATAAATTTTGACAAAATTGTCTACAGAAATAAAATGTTGACAAAATTTTCTATAGAAATACTATTTCGCGATTTCATTTTCGACCAATAAAAATCATCAGCAGGAGATGTCAAATGGATCATGGTGCTTTACAACCATTCCAACTAGAGTAAGTTCAAATTCAGATGTGTGCTTTACAACTTACTCTAGTTGGAATGGTTGTAAAGCACCATGATCCATTTGACATCTCCTGCTGATGATTTTTCTTGGTCGAAAATGAAATTGCTATACGGGAAACCAAACAAATGTTTCTAGCAACAACACACTTTTGCTGGCATTTAAATGTTTTTTTACTGTACTATTCTTTGAAATGAAAGCAGTAAACAATGGTCTAAAGGCGGACAATATCCTGGAAAGGAATCTCAATGAAAAAAAATTTTGACAAAATCTTGATATCGGAAGGGGGCGGACCCTCCCCCTTACCACAAAAGTACTACCCAAAAATAAAAGTGGACCGATCGAGACAATATGGGACTCAAATGAAAGGTATTCAGGAGTAGAGTAAGAATTTTATATTAAAAAATTTGTTTAAATAAATGGGGGCCGCCAATTAGGACTATATGGGACTCGGTTTGTTTGTTTGTTCCGTATACTCAAAAACGACAGAGGCGATTATCTTAAAATTTTCACACATTTTTGTAAGATTGCCTGAAGGGAAACATAGGCTATATAATTTGTTGATATCGGATGCGGGCTTACCCTTCCCCCTACCCCAAAAACGCCACCAAAATCAAAAGTGCACCGATAGGCACAAAATGGGATCAAATTAATGGTATTTGGGAGAAGAATACGAATATGGTATTAAAATTTGAGTCCAAGTACCCATCGGGCGGCCCCAACTACAAAACTCCTCTAAACATACGTATTGGACGTTCATGTTAATACGGGGCTTAAATGAAAGGTTTCCCGGAGTAGATTACGAATCTGGCTTACAAAATCAGATCGAAGTATAGAGGGTCAAACACCCCCGCAAAAACAGCCCAAATGGGCATATGACCTATCATGCCTATATGGGGCACGGTTTGTTCCGTGTACTCAAAAATGGCAGAGCCGATTTTCTTAAAATTTTCACAGATGGTGTAGGTTTGTCTGGAAGGAAACACAGGCCATATAATTGTTTGATATCGGATGGTGAAGGACTCTCCCCCTTGCCACAAAAACGAAACCCAAAGCCAAAAGTGGAGTGATATTTACAATATGGGTATCAAATGAAAGGTACTGGAGACTAGAAAATGAATATCGTATTAAATTTTGGGTCCAAGTACCCAGCCGGCCGTCCTTACATCATAACTCCTCTAAACAGATATATTCGAAGTTCATGACAATATGGGACTCAAATGAAGAGTATTGGCAGTTGATTACAAATACAGCATAACAAATAGGTCCAAGAAATCGGAGCTCGCCCCACCCCCAAATACCCCAAATGGGCATTTTAGTCGGCCACGGATATATGGGACTCAAATGAAAGGTATTCGGGAGTAGATTACGAATATCTGGTCTGGAAGAAGAAATATGCTTTATAATATGTTAATATCGGAAGGGGGGGCGGACCCTCCCCTTTACCCCAAAAATACCATTCAAAATCACAAGTGGACCGATAAAGACAATATGGATATCAAATGAAAGGTATTGAAGAGAAGAATACGAATATGGTATTAAAAATTGGCTCCAAGTACCCAGGAAATTGCCCTAACCTCAAGATGTCTAAAAACACAAATTGGTGGTCCATATCAATATGGGGCTTAAATGAAAGGTATTCGAGAGTAGATTACGAATCTGGCAATCAAAATCAGATCGAAGTGTAGGGGGTCACCCCACCCCTCAAAAACTCCCCAAATGGGCATATGACCCATCATGAGTATATGGGACTCGGTTTGCTACATATGCTACATTAGCATGATATCCCCATTCAGGGCGAAGTGTGCCCATCCTAAATATTGGGTTGCCCAAAAAGTAATTGCGGATTTTTTAAAAGAAAGTAAATGCATTTTTAATAAAACTTAGAATGAACTTTAATCAAATATACTTTTTTTACACTTTTTTTCTGAAGCAAGCTAAAAGTAACAGCTGATAACTGACAGAAGAAAGAAAAAATTTGTCAACGCCGACTATATGAAAAATCCGCAATTACTTTTTGGGCAACCCAATAGATATTAGAATGTTGAAGAAGGCGCAGCGAAGCGGGCCCTGTCCAGCTAGTTTTCTATAAAATAAAATTGTGTTAAAAATGTTCTTATAAATAAAATTTTGTCAACAAGTTATCTCTGTCAAATTTTATAAAGAAACTGAAATGGCACCCTTTTAGGTTACAAATAGTATGCAACTATGCCCTTTTTTGGTCAAATAAACTTAATTTGATTTCTCAGTCACGTGTTATTAGTCAATCGAAAACAAAAAAACAATAAACCCAAATCAAGTCATTTAGTTAAATAAGCTGCAGCCATTTCTATTAACCAATTAAAAATTTTGCATTTCACGGCATGACCGCTAGCAATTATTTCCGTATTGGTTTGACCAACTTTTCTTGTTGGCTCCCTAAAATAAAATTTGTATTGTTTTTTTGTTTATTTTGGGGGGAAAAAAAGGTTTTTTAATAACTGCTCAAGTTAACAACCAATACAACACCTCAAGTATTGGGCTGCCCAAAAAGTAATTGCGGATTTTTCACATAGTCGGCGTTGACAAATTTTTTCATAGCTTGTGACTCTGTAATTGCATTCTTTCTTCTGTCAGTTATCAGCTGTTACTTTTAGCTTGCTTTAGAAAAAAAAGTGTAAAAAAAGTATATTTGATTAAAGTTCATTCTAAGTTTTATTAAAAATGCATTTACCTTCTTTTAAAAAAATCCGCAATTACTTTTTGGGCAACCCAATAGAAGGAGCAGCTGTTACAGAGAGTAATAAACATAAACTTAAAAACAAAATTGCTGTAGAAAATACAAACAAACTTTTTTTTTTAATTAGCCTCTGTTGCAGTGTTGACCGGCAGACGTTTAATTAAAAAAAATATGCAATGAATAACAAACTTAACTGATTAATAATAGGGATGAGAGTGAAATGACTGAATTCACAGTTGGCTTTGTTCAATTCGACATGCCTCTTCTTTGTTAAGCACAAAGTTTTGGCCAAAGGGCAATTTAATTTTGCAATACCTTGAAAAAAAAATTTAAATTTTTATGGTTTTATTTTTCCTTATAATGCCGCAAAGAGGAAAAATGTTTTTGGGGTCGGTGTTTTGTGGTAAATAGGCTTCAGCCACAGCCTGGCTTGTAATAAAAAGTCTTTTTCTTCACAAGCCTTTTTTTTAATGGCCTTTAATAACGAATTGTTTAAATGTAAATGCCTTCACGATTACGAGTGCTCATTACGAGTGTTTTCAGACGCATGTTGTCTTCAGCTCTTTATTTTGTTTAAATGCATGCATTTTTGTTTTTGTATAGCGTTTCATTTTTGCGGTCTGCATGAATTGAGTCTTAAGGTTTTTGTTTTGCCGTTATTTGATTGACATTTGATGCCCGAGATGTATCAGCAGCAGCTACACGACTGCTTTGCCCTGGTGGTCTGTGGTTTATTTGAATTGTTAACTGCCTTTGTGGTTTAGTCGATTTTAAGACTTTCCAGCATCAAGTTATCAAATCATAAGTAGAAAAACGCCTTTAGTTTTTTATATAAAAACGTAAATCGCAAAGATTTTAAATCGCGAAAGAAATATTGTGAAAAAATATTAAATTTATAAGCTGGTAATAAATAGTGACATAAATCCTAGGAATAACAAAAAAGAGTGACATTAAATTAACTATGAAATGAAAGTAAAAAAAAGAGGGCATTTGACAAAGAAAAAAGTGAAAACAAATGAAAACGTGATATTAAAACTATAAAAAACAAATCATTTTTTTTTAAAGAAAAAAAAAATCAATTTATTTTTTTATAAAAAAAAATCAAAGTAAACTTCTATAGGCAACTAGCCTAACCGGGTCCGCTCCGCAGCGCCTTCTTAGACACTCTAATATATTTTTAGGGTGGGGTCACATCGCCCGGAATATGGATATCGATTCAAATCCCGCTGAGAAAATCGCACAAAATTTAAAGCGGTGGTTATCCCCTCTTAATGCTGGCCCCTAAGGAACAGGGGCAAACTTCTCACATATCAATGAGTGCAGTCCGATTCAAGTTTTAAGCTCAATGATAAGGGGCCTCCTTTTTATAGACGAGTCCGAACGGCGTGCCGCAGTGCGACACCTCTTTGGAGAGAAGTTCTACATGGCATAGTACCTCACAAATGTTGCCAGCATTAGGAGGGGAAAACCACCGCTGAAAAATTTTCTAATGGTCTCGCCAGGATTCGAACCCAGGCGGACATACTAACATCTGCGCTAGGGTGGACTCTTCGAGATCTGGTGTTTTGGAAAATTAGGGTTATGAGAAGTGCCTTTTAGGAGAGGGATGGCACTTCAGATATTTTGATTCAAATATGGATATTAAAAGTCGTGCTCCTCTACCAAATCCCTCTAATTTGTGCCCCATATTGCGATGGTCGGTAAATATGAACCATTTGTAGGGTGTTTTGGGGCTGGGGCGATCACCAGCACTATGCCCTGAAAATAGATATCAAATTCGTTCCTAATTCCCAAATACCGTTGATTTGAGCTTTATATTGCAATAGTGGGAAATGAAGTTCAGTTTAGGGGGTGCGCCCTAAATCACCCCCTAAACTGAACCCCCAAACACTAGGTTCCAAATTGAATATCAAATTCGTTTCCAACTCTCAATTACCTTTCATTTGAGTCCCATATTGCCTTAATGGGTCAATTAACCTATTTGACGTATTGTTAGGAGAAAAAGCGCCATCAAGACTTGAACGCAAATTTTAATGTCATATTTCTAATCTACTTCCAAATACCTTTCGTTTGAGCCCCATATTTGTATGAACGTTCAGTTTGTCTGCTTGGAGGAGTTTTGGGGTTAGGGCGACTTCCTGGGCATTTGAACCCAATTTTCATTACCATATCGCATTCTACTCTTCAATACCCTTCATTTGATACCCATATTGTCGTTATCGGTCCACTTTTCATTTTTGGTGGTGTTTGTTGGGATAACGGGGGAGGGTCAGCACCATCCCCGTTCGATGTCAACAAATTATAAAGAGAGTTCCAGATATGGGCAGGAGGGCCATATCCGCAATCTGTTCCCCAATACCTTTCATTTGAGTCCCATAAAGCCATGGTCGGCTAATATATATATTGGAGGTATTTGAGGGTGGGGAGAGACCTCCCATTACTTGGACTTACATTTTTATGTCATATTTGTAATCTACTACCGAATGTTTTTCATTTGGGTCCCATATTGACATGAACGCCGAATATATCTGTTTAGAGGAGTTTTGAGGTTGGGGCGCCCGGCTGGGTACTTTAATCCCAATTTTAATACGGTATTCGTTTTCTAGTCTCCAATACCTTTCATTTGATACCCATATTGTGCTTATCGGTCCACTTTTGGTTTTGGGCGGCGTTTCTGGGGTAAGGGGGAGCGTCCGCCCCCGTCCGATATCAACAAATTATATAGCCCATGTTTCCTTCCACAAAAAAATAAACACAATCTGTGAAAATTTTAAAAAGTCGGTTTAGCCGTTTCTGAGTCTACGGAACAAACAAACAAACCGAGCCCCCTATAGTTATGATGGGTCATATGCCCATTTGGCCCATTTTTGGGGGTTGGGGTGACCCCCTACACTTCGATTTGATTTTGTATGCCAGATTCGTTATCTAATCTCGAATTTCTTTCATCTGAGTCATATGTTGTCATGATCGTCCAATAAACCTATTTTAGGCGGTTTTGGTGTTGGGGCGGGCCCCCAGTTATTTGGACTCAATTTTTATACCCACCACCATAATCTAGTCTTGAACGTCTCCAAATTTTGATTCGGACTAGGCCTGTCTGTCCGTCCGTATGTCGACATCAAGAAAGCGTTCGAACGTGTAAAGCTAATCGATTGAAATTTTGCACAGATACTTAATATTGGCTACCGTAGCGCAGAGGTTAGCATGTCCGCCTATGACGCTGAACGCCTGGGTTCGAGTCCTGGCGAGACCATCAGAAAACAATTTTTTCAGCGGTGGTTTTCCTCTCCTAATGCTGGCAACATTTGTGAGGTACTATGCCATGTGGAACTTCTCTCCAAAGAGGTGTTGCACTGCGGCACGCCGTTCGGACTATAAAAAGGAGGCCCCTTATCATTGAGCTTAAACTTGAATCGGACAGCACTCATTGATATGTGAGAAGTTTGCCTCTGTTTCTTAGTGGAATGTTCTTGGGCAAAATTTGCAAAATTTTACTTAATATTGGTGTAGGTCATTGGGGATTGCAAATTGGTCATATCGGTTCAGATTTGGATATAGATCCCATATAAACCGATCTCCCGATTTGAATTCTTGAGCCCCTGGAAGTCTCAATTTTTGCCCGATTTGGCTGAAATTTTGCACATAGTGTTTTGTTATGACTGCCAACAACTGTGCTAAGTGCGGTTCGAATTGGTTTATAGCCTGATATAGCTCCCATATAAACTGATCTCTAGATTTTGGGTCTTGAGCCCCTGGAAGCCCGAATTTTCATCCGATTTGGCTGAAATTTTGCATGTAGAGTTCTGTTATGACTTCGGATGACTGTGCCAAGTACGGTCCGAATCGGACTATAACCTGATATAGCTCTCATATAAACCGATCTCTCGATTTGATTTCATGAGCCCCTGGAAGCTTCAATTTTCTTCCGATTTGGCTGAAATTTTGCATATAGAGTTCTGTTATGACTTCGGATGACTGTGCCAAGTAAGGTCTAAATTGGTCAAGAACCTGATATAGCATCCATATAAACCGATCTCCCGATTTGGGGTCTTGAGCCTCTGGAAGCCTCAATTTTCATCCGATTTGGCTGAAATTTTGCACATAGTGTTTTGATATGACTCCCAACTACTGTGCCCAGAACGCTCCGAGTCACTTTATGGCCTGATATAGCTCTCATATAAACCGATCTCCCGATTTGACTTCTTGAGCACTTACAAGCAGCAATTTTTGTCCGATTTGGCTGAAATTTTGCATATAGTGATTTTTTTTTTACTTCCAACAACTGTGCCATGTACGGTCAGAATCAGTGTATAACCTGATATAGCTCCCATATAAACTAATATCCCGTTATGGGGTCTTGAGCCCCTGGAAGCCTCAATTTTCATCCGATTTGGCTGAAATTTTGCAAAAATTTTTCAGTTATGATTCCCAACAACTGTGCTAAGTACGGCCCGAATCGGACTATAACCCTATATAAAGGGTGATTTTTTTGAGGTTAGGATTTTCATGCATTAGTATTTGACAGATCACGTGGGATTTCAGACATGGTGTCAAAGAGAAAGATGCTCAGTATGCTTTGACATTTCATCATGAATAGACTTACTAACGAGCAACGCTTGCAAATCATGGAATTTTATTACCAAAATCAGTGTTCGGTTCGAAATGTGTTCAAATTTTGACAAATTTTGTTCAGCGATGAGGCTCATTTCTGGTTGAATGGCTACGTAAATAAGCAAAATTGCCGCATTTGGAGTGAAGAGCAACCAGAAGCCGTTCAAGAACTGCCCATGCATCCCGAAAAATGCACTGTTTGGTGTGGTTTGTACGCTGGTGGAATCATTGGACCGTATTTTTTCAAAGATGCTGTTGGACGCAACGTTACGGTGAATGAACACATTTCGAACCGAACACTGATTTTGGTAATAAAATTCAATGATTTGCAAGCGTTGCTCGTTAGTAAGTCTATTCATGATGAAATGTCAAAGCATACTGAGCATCTTTCTCTTTGACACCATGTCTGAAATCCCACGTGATCTGTCAAATACTAATGCATGAAAATCCTAACCTCAAAAAAATCACCCTTTAGCTCCCATATAAACTGATCTACCGATTTGGGGTCTTGACCCCCTGGAGGCATGAATTTTTGCCTGATTTACTGTTATGACTTCCAACAACTGTGCCAAGTACAGTCCAAATCGGTATATAACCTGATATAGCCCCAATATAAACCGATTTCCCGATTTGATTCCTTGAGCCCTACAAGCCGTGATTTTTATCCGATTTGGCTGAAATTTTATGTTATGCCTCTTAACAACTGTGCCAAGTACGGTCCAAAACGGTCTATAACCAAATATAGCTCACATATTTTAGCAGAATCCTTGGTGGTGGGTTCCCAAGATTCGGCCCCGCCCAACTTAGCACGATTTTTTTTTTGTATATAAAAAGATTTTCCAATTACTTATTTTGCTAGACATAAGTCATACTTTAGCATACGATTCGTCTGCATATTGCCATATGCGTTTCAACTAAAACCATGTCAAGAATGTCTTCGTGTGTTGCAACTTTTTTTTTTTTAAATAAATTGGATTTAATTTTAATTTTCTTCATTAATTTCCAATTTGTTTCTCTTGCATTTCGATTTCATGCATGGCAATTAAATGTGCGTAATTAAATATTTTTTTTTCTTTATATCGATGATTTGTTTAAACATGTGGCTGTCAGCTACATTGGGTAGAACGTTTGTGATTTCTTAAAACAAAAGACTTAAGCCACAAACCTGTTACAATGAAGACATCGCATGATTTCGTAAATTACCACAATAGCAATAGTAATTAGCCATGGCAAATCAGTTAAAGTGTTCCAGATTGTAAGTGGGTTTCATGAAAAGAAAAAGAAAAAAAAAATAGTTAGTTGATATTATAGACAAACTGAAAGATTTATTTAGCAATAAAAATCTTAAGACAAAGAGGTAGATTTGATAGCAAAAATTAAATCAATATCGTTAGTCGAGAATTTGATTGGTATTTAAATTTTTGGTTAAATAATATGTACCATAAATTTTGAAAATAATAAATGCCTCAAATTTTTCTCACAATCAAAAGCCATATGCCTTAGTGTGACTTTGGGGTCATCTACCAAAGTAAAAGGGTGATTGTGCTGAGCAATAGTAATAAAACAATGTTTACTCTTTGAGTTTTAAAATAATAATGGAAAAAAGCGTACCATTTGTCATTTAAACAAAAGGCTTAAGACACAATCACCTTTAAAGCCGATAACCAGATTCAGCAAAAGCCAAAGTTGTCTTACTTAGACCAAATAGAATGCGTTTTTTCTGTTTCAGTTATGAAGAATTTAATCTGTTCACACAATTCCTACCATTAGGCCATTCACAACTTGCCATAACATCAAGGACAAGATTTTCTTAGATATTAACAAAAATGTCAATAAAATTATGCAGAACCAACACCCAAAAAAGTGTGTATGAAGCTGACAAAGCAATCTAGAACAGCATTTTTGTTAAGCTATAAAGACTTTAATCGGTTACTATTCAATATTAATATTTATTTTCAAAGTGATATCACAAGTGTTTAAAAACTTCAAGGCCGTGTTTTGTAAATAGCCTCTCACTTTGCCAAAGCTTACGAAGAAGCTTAACAATATTTGTTTTTCTTTATATGAATTGTAGGTTAACCATAGCAAACAAACCGTTTTGTTAATTAACAAAATAAACTTAAAAATTTATTAGCCCCCAAACCATTGAAGATAATTATTTGTTTGGCAATCATGTAATCCAAAACATAGCAAATGAGCAGTAACATGTAAAAGCGTGCTAAGTTCGGCATGGCCGAATCTTGGGAACCCATCACCATGGATTCGGCTAAAATATGGGAGCTATATCTGGTTATAGACAGACAGAGAAGGCTTTCAGTCAAATCGGGCGATCGGTTTATATGGGAGCTATATCAGGTTCTTGACCGATTTGGACCGTACTTCGCACAGTTGTCGGAAGTCATAATAGAACCCCTTGTGCAAAATTTCAGTCAAATCGGATGAAAATTCAGGCTTTTAGTGGCTCAAGAACCCAAATCGGGAGATCGGTTTATATAGGAGCTATATCAGATTATAGACCGAATCGGACCGTACTTGGCACAGATGTTGGAAGTCATATCAAAACACTATGGGCAAAATTTCAGGCAAATCGTATGAAAATTGAGGTTTCCAGGGGCTCAAAAAGTCAAATCGGGCAATCGGTATATATGGGAGCTATATCAGATTATAGACCGAATCGGACCGTACTTTACACAGTTGTTAGAAGTCATAACAGAACACTGTGAGCAAAATTTCAGCCAAATCGGATGAAAATTAGGGCCTCCAGGGACTCAAGAAGTCAAATCGGGCGATCGGTTTATATGGGAGCTATATCTGGTTATAGACCGATTTGGACCGTACTTGGCACAGATGTTGGAAGTCATACCAAAACATTATGTGCAAAATTTCAGCCAAATCGGATGAAAATTGAGCCTTCCAGGGGCTCAAGAATTTAAATCGGGAGATCGGTCTATATGGGAGCTATATCAGATTATAGACCGAATCAGACCGTACTTGACACAGTTGTTGGAAGTCATAATAGAACACTATGGGCAAAATTTCAGGCAAATCGTATAACAATTGAGGTTTCCAGGGGCTCAAGACCCCAAAACGGCCGATCGGTTTATATGGGAGCTATATCAGATTCTTGACCGATTCGGACCGTACTTGACACAGTTGATAGAAGTCATAACAGAACACTATGTGCAAAGTTTTAGCCAAATCGGGCAAAATTGCGCCTTCCAGGGGCTCAAGAAGTCAAATCAGGAGATCGGTTTATATGGGAGCTATATCAGATTATAGACTGAATCGGACAGTACTTGGCACAGTTGTTGGAAGTCATAACAGAACACTATGTGCAAAATTTCAGCCTAATCAGATGAAAATTGAGGCTTGTAAGGGCTCACGAAGTCAAATCTGGAGATGAGTTTATATGGGAGCTATATCAGATTCTTGACCGATTCGGACCGTACTTGACACAGTTGATAGAAGTCATAACAGAACACAGTGAGCACTTGTCACAGTTGTTGGAAGTCATAACAGAACACTGTGAGCAAAATTTCAGCCAACTCGGTTAAAAATTGAGGCTTTTAGTGGCTCAAGAAGTCAAATCGGGAAATCGGTTTATATGGGAGATATATCAGATTATAGACCGATTCGGACCGTACTTTACACAGTTGTTTGAAGTCATAACAGAACACTGTGAGCAAAATTTCAGCCAAATCGTATAAAAATTGAGGCCTCCAGGAGCTCAAAAACTCAAATCGGGAGATCGGTTTATATGGGAGCTATATCAGGTTATAGGCCGATTCGGACCATACTTGGCACAGTTGTTCGAAATCATAACAAAACATTATGAGCAAAATTTCAGCCAAATCGGATGAAAATTAAGGCTTCCAGGGGCTCAAGAATTCAAATCGGGCAATCGGTTTATATGGGAGCTATATCAGGTTCTCGACCGATTCGGACCATACTTGGCACAGTTGTTCGAAATCATAACAAAACATTATGAGCAAAATTTCAGCCAAATCGGATGAAAATTAAGGCTTCCAGGGGCTCAAGAATTCAAATCGGGCAATCGGTTTATATGGGAGCTATATCAGGTTCTCGACCGATTCGGACCGTACTTGAGACAGTTGTTGGAATTCATAATAGAACACTATGTGCAAAATTTTAGCCTAATCAGATGAAAAGTGAGGCTTCTAGAGGCTCAAGAAGTCAAATCGGGAGATCGGTTTATATGGGAGCTATATCAGGTTATAGACCGATTCGGACCATACTTGGCACAGTTGTTGGAAGTCACAAATGAACACTACATGCATAATTTCAGCCAAATCGGACAAATATTGCGGCTTCCAGGGGCTCAAGAATTCAAATCGGGCAATCGGTATATATGGGAGCTATATCCAAATTTGAACCGATATGGCCCATTTGCATCCCCCAATTATTTACATTAATATTAAGTGTCTGTGCAAAATTTCAAGCGGGTAGCTTTACGCGTTCTAGCGCTATCGTGATTTCGACAGACGGACGGACGGACATGGCTAGTTCGACTCAGAATGCCGAGACAATCAAGAATATATATACTGTATGATTTAGGTGGGTACCCCCACCCTATGGTGGTGGGCATAAAAATTAGTCATTTTAATTTTTAAAAACAATTATAAAGCATAAGAAAACTTTGAAAAAAAATTAAAGGCGCACCCTACAAAATTCCAATAATTTTTTTTATATTAAGTAATAATGGCATTTTATTAAAACAAAAGTACATAAAAGATAATTTCACACCCACTTTAGAAATCGTAAAACCAAAAACCCTTCTCTTTGTCAATAGATACGTTTAAGATATATTACTTAACACTTATGTCAATGTCAGTATCTTCAACACCTTACTGCCTGCAGCGGTGACTACTAACCCTTTATTATTTTCCCCACCTATTGACAAAAGCATCAAATATTTTCTTTTCAAAATTAGGTAGCTTGAAATGAAATTTTTTAAACAATAGAAGAAAAATGTGATAGCTTACATATGAAAGGTTTTCTAGTTTTATTATAAATTTTATAAAGAAATTTATTGGAAACTTATGTGGGTATTTCACATGATAAAAATATAGCCATGGGCTATACGCCTTAAATCTCTTGTTATAGAGTAACAAACAACCACGTGACGCAGTGGCTGATTATAAATTATCCCTATTGAACAATTAGTAGCAGATGGGAAAGAAAGACAGAGAAGAGGGACCATATTGGGTTGCCCAAAAAGTAATTGCGGATTTTTCATATAATCGGCGTTGACAAATTTTTTCACAGCTTGTGATTCTGTAATTGCATTCTTTCTTCTGTCAGTTATCATCCGCATAATCCGCAATTACTTTTTGGGCAACCCAATAGTAAAGCACTCTATTCCAGAGAAAAACATACCAAATATTCTCGGAATAATTTCTATAAAATATTATTTCCATAAAAAAAAATCTAAAAAAAAAAAATTAATTTTGTTAAAATTGTGCTCTTTTATGTACATTTTAGCATTAGGGCTTACCCACAAACACTTGGCCCCAGTTTTTGTTTGCTATGGGACTCAAATAACTATCATTTGAGTCCCATAACGTAATGATGGGTCAAATAATATCAATTTTAATATCATTTTCCTAAACTACTCCCAAATTGCTTTCATTTGAGTCCCATATAGCCATGGTTGGCTAATATGGCCCTACGGGGGTTTTTTATGGGTGGGAAGAGCATCTATTACATGGACTTCATTTCTTTGCCATATTAGCAATATAATCTCGAAGACCTGCCATTAACATCCAATATGTCTGTTTGGGATTGGGGTGGCCCTCTGGGTATTTGAATCCAGATTATAATATGAAATTCGTTTTCTAGTCTCCAATATCTTTCATTCGTTACCCACATTGCGCCCATCGGTCCACTTTTGGTTTTGGTTGGCATTTTTGTGGTAAAGGGGAGCGTCCGCCCCCATTCCATATCTAAAAATTATATAGCCTATGTTTCCTTCCACACAAGCCTACATTATCTGTGAAAAGTTTAAGAAACTCAGTTGAGCCATTTTGAATCTATGCAACAAACAAACAAATCGAGTCCCATACAGTCATGATGGGTCATATGCCCATTTGGGGTGTTTTTGGAAGGCGGGGTGACTCCCTATACATCGATCTAATTTTGTATGCCAGATTCGTCATCTACCTTCAAATACCTTTCATTTGAGCCCCATATTGACATGAACGTCCAATATGTCTGTTTCGGAAATTTTGGGGTTGGGACGGCCTGATGGGTACTTAGACCCAAATTTTAATATCATGTTTGTATTCTACTCTCCAATACCTTTCATTTGATGCCCATATTGTCCTTATCGGTCCGCTTTTAATTTTGGGTGGTGATTTAGGGGTAACGGGGGAGGGTCCGCTCCCCTTTCAGATATCTATAAATTCTAAAGCCTTTTCCTCCTTCTCGACCAAATTCGTAATCTTCTCCCGAATAGCTTTCATTTGAGTCCCATATTGACATGATCATCCAAAAAACCTTTTTTAGATTTTGGGTTTGGGGCGCCCCGATGGGTACTTAGACCCAAATTTTAATACCATGTTTCCATTTTACTCTTCAATACCTTTCATTTGATACCCATATTGTCCTTATCGGTCCGCTCTTAATTTTGGGTGGTAATTTAAGGGTAACGGGGTCTCCCCCGTCCGCTCCCTTTTCAGATATCAATAAATTATAAAGCCTTTTTCTCCTTCCCGACCATATTCGTAATCTTCTTCCGAATACCTTTCATTTGAGTTCCATATTGACATGATCATCCAATAAACCTTTCTTAGGGGGTTTTAAGGTTGGGGCGGCCCCCCAATTACGTGGACCCAATTTTGAATTTAAAATTCGTACTCTTCTCCTGAATACCTTTCATTTGAGTCCCATATTGTCCTGAACGGTACACTTTTAGTTTTGTTGTCAGGGGGAGGGCCCCTTCCGGGGTTTCTTTCCAGACCAACCTACACAATCTGTGAAAATTTGGCCCTCCATTACTTGGACCCAATTTTGAATTTGAAATTCGTACTCTACTCCTGAATACCTTTCATTTGAGTCCCATATTGACCTGAACGGTACTCTTTTAGTTTTGTGGTCAGGGGGAGGGTTCGCCCCCCCCCCCTCCGATATCAAAAAATTATATAGCCCATGTTTCTTTCCAGACCAATACAAATGCATGTTTATACCCTACACCACTACTGTGGTACAGGGTATTATAACTAAGTGAAATTTCTAGTAACACCCAGGAGGAAAAGAGATTGGTATACTTATCAATGGGTCTAGATAAGTATACCGATCGACTCAGAAACATTTTCTGATTCGATTTAGCTTTGTCCGTCTGCCTGTCTGTCCGTCTGCCCATGTTTACTTGTTTACAAAGTACAGATCGCAATTATCATCCAATCATCTTCAAATTTGGCAATAGCATTTTTTTGGAACGAAGCCTACTGAAATTGGAAAAAAATCGGTTCAGATTTGGATATAGCTCTCACATATATGTTCGTCCGATTTGCAGTAATAATGCCATAAAATCGTCATTTGTTAACCGATTCTTTCGAAATTTGGTAGGAAGGATTTTCTTATGACTCACAGCCTTACAGGTGAACTTCAGGGAAATCGGTTCATATATATGGATTGAGTTGCCCAAAAAGTAATTGCGGATTTTCCATATAGTCGGCGTTGACAAATTTTTTCACAGCTTGTGACTCTGTAATTGCATTCTTTCTTCTGTCAGTTATCAGCTGTGACTTCTAGCTTGCTTTAGAAAAAAAGTGTAAAAAAGTATATTTGATTAAAGTTCATTCTAAGTTTTATTAAAAATGCATTTACTTTCTTTTGAAAAATCCGCAATTACTTTTTGGGCAACCCAATATATCGCCCGATTTTCACTTCAAGAGCCACTGCAAGCGCATTTATTGACCAACCTTGCCAACAACGCTTTCCTCGACCACTACCACAACACCTGAAGAAGTTTGCTCGAAATCGGCTCAGATTTAGATATATAGCTCCCATATATATGTTCGCCAGATTTGCTATGATGTTGTCATTTGTCAACCGTAGTTAGTAGTGTTTAATAAGCCATCTGAAAACATCCGCCGAAGTCAATCACATCCAAATTGGTTTATAATTGGCTATAGCTCCCACATTGTACTCATAGAGTAGGTGTAGGGTATTATATAGTCGGCACTGTCCGACTTTTGTCTTTCCTTACTGGTTATATATAAAATTTTCTTAAATTTTATTTCTAGAAAAAATTGTTCTAAAATTGTTTATAAGAAAACTAGCTGAACTTGGCCCGCTCCATTGCGCCTTCTTTCATTCTCTAATGCCCTGTATTTGTGAACTATTTTGCAATGATGGGTAAAGTAGTCATGTTTGGGGGATGGAATGGCCCTTCTGTCTTTTCACCCAGTATGTGAAAATAAATTTCTTGCCGCATTCGAAAAAAAATTCTTTTGAGCCCCATATTGGTGTCAGGTAAAGCCCAAGAGACCTGTTTGGGGTGTGGAATGGCCCTTCTGTCTTTTCACCCAGTATGTGAAAATCAATTTCTTGCTGTATTCCAAAAAAAATTACGTTTGAGCCCCATATTGGTGTCAGGTGAAGCCCAAGAGACTTGGTCCCGGAAGTGGGTATCAAATTCGGGCTCCACTCCAAAATAGCTTTCACTGCAACCTCATATTGCCATGGTAGTTTGTTATTGTTGTAGCCACACTTGTATATGGAGGTAGCAATCTGCGCTTGTGTCTTAAGTCTTTTGTTTACATTTAGAATTTTTAAAAAAATTTCTATGAAATCTAATATACCTATTGTAGCTAAATAATTTGACGATTGTATCGAGACGCAGAATACAAGATTTCACATCACACCAAATTTCGAACTAATCACAATTTTTAAATAGCTGTCAGGACTTTTTTCCATATTTATTAATGAAAATATCAGCATAGAAAATAAAAAGCATGCGAATCAGTTTTTTTAAAGAAACTTTATCATGTTCTGACCAAGACAAAGCCTGGCATGAAAACTGACAGTAGTTTTCAAGTGTTCATGTTGTTGATGTTACTTTAAAAACTATTGGGTTGCCCAAAAAGTAATTGCGGATTTTTTAAAAGAAAGTAAATCCATTTTTAATAAAACTTAGAATGAACTTTAATCAAATATACTTTTTTTACACTTTTTTTCTAAAGCAAGCTAAAAGTAACAGCTGATAACTGACAGAAGAAAGAAAGCAATTACAGAGTCACAAGCTATGAAAAAATTTGTCAACGCCGACTATATGAAAAATCCGCAATTACTTTTTGGGCAACCCAATATTAATGAAAATAGCATAAAATCTAAAAAGCATGCGAATCAGTTTTTTTAAAGAAAATTTATCATGTTCTGACCAAGTTTGGCATGAAAACTGATAGTAGTTTTCAAGTGTTCATATTGTTGATGTTACTTTAAAAACTATTCTTCTATGAAATATCCAATTTTTTAATGAAATCATTTCTAGCTGTCTACTATGATGTAGAGCAAAACTCTTGAAAACTTCCTTAAGGCAAAGTCTTACATATTGAAGCTTGCTGTTAACCCCCTTTTCACACATAGCCATGCAATTGCAATTGTGGCATTATTAACCCAAACAAAGGAAAAAATAAAATCCCAAATTTTCATTCAGTCCCAGAGAAAAAAAAGAAAAGAAAACACATAAATCACAAGAAAAAAAACACGGAAGATTTAAGCCACAAAAACAAAAAAGTAGCGAATACCTAGGAACAGGTGGCTGAAGATGTGGCTTGAAGACAATGCGGCAATGGCGTGTAACCAAACCAAATATAAGCAGGCATATATATCCCATATAATCCGCAAAATAACAGAAGACAAAAACAAAAACAACAACCAAACACATTACACTTTAAATTTATCGCTTGAAATGTTGAAAGCAAAAAACCAAAAAAAAAAAACCAAAGTAAAAAATGTTGAAATGTACTCAACAGAAATGAGAAAAATTAAGCCATAACAAAAGGCATAGTAAAAAACAAAAATACCGTAAAAACAACGATGACGGACGGTGATAGGTAAATTTTTGCATGAATAATTTAATAAGCCCACAACTGGGCTTGCAATTGTATCAAAAAAGTAGTCAAAAGTAATAACAATAATACGGATATGTAGCCAGGGCATTTAGTTATGCATTGTGCCCTCCCTCTACACCACATCACTTTTTGGCCAAAATAATGTGTGGGAATTTGAATTTGAATTTTCAAAAAGAAAAAAATTATATATTTACAACCATACACGCAACATTTGTTATAATTTACTCATTTATTCATTGTTAACATCACGCAAGCATTGTCAAAATATATGCTGGCAAATTAATTACAATATCTTCTCCTAGAGATTTTTGTGTGATTTTTGTAAAATTTTTTACAATCCCTAAGATTGCTGTCACTAAGGAAGTCTATGTCATGTCTTAAATCAGACATAATGGCATAGATAATAAATCAAATGAGGAAAAAGGGGTTGGAAATTAAAAAAACAATATGAAATTAAAAGAAAATCAAAAGAAAACCATATGATTGATGGGTAACTGAGTTAATTTTTCTATTGGAAAATCTTTGATTGTTGGTTGGTTAGCAAGAAAACAAAAGACTTAAGAAACAAACGCAAAAAAGTATGTTCGTGCTCAGTAACCATCGTTACTATTAACACTTTGTTACTGGAAATGTTCGCGAATTAATCGAAATCAGCTGTTTTTCTACATCAAATCAGCTGATTTTGATAACATTTTCTGTTATTTTGTCAGTAAAAAATATGATTGACAAAATTTTGATTTATAAGGACAATAATTTTTTTTTGGTGCGCATGTGTCTTAAGTCTTTTGTTTCTATTGTCCCTTTTCTGTTGGCATTGCTAGTTCTAAGTCAAAAGTTTTGTTTTCACCTAGGACTAGCAATACCAACTTAGAAGGGTGATAGCTGAGGAAACAAAAGACTTAAGACACATGCGCAACAAAATGTCACTGCCTAAATAAAGAAAACTATAAAAAAAAAATGTATTTTTTTTTAAGTTTATGAAAAAGGAGTAAAATTCTTTTTTGATCTAAAATTTTAGGAATTTTCTTTAAATATATGTATATAAATAGTTTTTATGCCTTTTTCGAAATTCTAGGGTATTCTGTGTATGTCTTCTACGGTGGCCTATTTTCTTATTCCAATGCAGTTCTTTGCAAAGTTCAGTGTGCCTTATCTTTAAAGCATATTTCCCTGCTAGACTCTACTCAACAATGTTGTCAAGCCTTGCCGCACCGCCATGTAAAACAATTAAAGATTTAATAAGGAATAAATTATGCTCATTCCCAACACTTTTTCGCTATTCAATTAAAAAAAAATTACATAAATTGATAGACAAGGCTGTCAAGCACGAATTTTTCACACGCAAGTTGAAAAGGCAAACACAAAAGCGTTGACGTCTAATTTGAATAATACAAGCAAGTGCAATAGACTTCAAAGCGTAAATGTTTCTTAAATGGCTTAAGAGGTAGTCATAGAAAAATAATGCAAAAATTAAGAAACGAGTACAAAGGCATTAAGCTTGGCCAGGCCGAACTTTGTATACCTAACACCTGGGGTATATATGTAAAATATCTCCCTTCATAGTACTGTGAAAAATGCATTATTAACACACCCATAGCAGCTTTATCGAAATATGGTCCAATTTGAACCAAATAAGACAAGGACATTGAGTGGTCAAATAAATATAAGTCAATGTTCAATTTTCAGAACAAAATATTGATATTTTTGGCAGCAATATCCAAAAATCCATCGATCTAAACCATAACCAAACCGGAAACCGGATAATAAATGCGGCGAAACCGGATAATAAATGCGCCTTTTATGGGCTCAAGACCTTAAATCGAGAGATCGGTCTATATGGCAGCTATCTACAAATCTTAACCGATCTGGGATATCTTCAAGAAGGATATCGGAGGGCTTAACAAATAGACGGTCCCCAATTTCAGAGAAATCGGACGATAAATGCGCCTTTTAAGGGCCCAATTCCTTAAATCGAGAGATCGGTCGATATGGCAGCTATATCCAAATCTGCACCGATCTGGGCCAATTTGAAGAATAATGTCGAGTGGCCTAATTCAACCCACTATCCCAAATTTCGGCGAAATCGGACAATAAACGCGTCTTTTATGGGCCCAAAACCTTAAATCGAGAGATCGGTCTATATGGCAGCTATATTCAAAACCGGACCGATCTGGGCCAAATTGAAGAAGGATGTCGAAGGGCCTAACACAACTCAATGTTCCAAATTTCGACGAAATCGGATAAAAAATTCGTCTTTTATGGGCCCAAAACCTTTAATCGAAAGATCGGTCTATATGGCAGCTATATCCAAGTCTACACCGATCTGGGCCAAATTGTAGAAATATGTCGGGGAGCCTAACACAATTCACTGTCCCAAATTTCGGCGACATCGGTCAATAAATTTGCCTTTTATGGGCCCAAAACCTTAAATCGAGAAATAGGTCTATATGGCAGCTATATCCAAATCTGAACCAATCTGGGCCAAATTGTAGAAAGATGTCGAGTGGCCTAATACAACCCACTGAGCTAAATTTCAGCTAAATCGGACAATAAATTCACCTTTTATAGAATCAAGACCTTAAATCGAGAGATCGGACCATGTGGCAGCTATATCCAAAACTTCACCGATTTGAGCCAAATTGAAGAAGGATTTAAAAGGCCCTAACACAATTCACTATCCCAAATTTCAGCGACATCGGACAATAAATGCGTATTTTATGGGCCCTAGACCATAAATCGAGAGATCGGTCTATATGGCTGCTATATCAAAATCTGGACCGATCTATGCTAAATTGCAGAAAGATGTCGAAGGGCCTAACACAACTCACTGTCCCAAAATTCGGCGACTTCCGTCATTAAATGCGACGTTTATGGGCCCAAAGCCTTAAATCGAGCGATCGGTCTATATGGCAGCTATTTCCAAATCTGGACCGATCTGTGGCATATTCCAGAAGCATGTCGAGGGGCTCAACATAACTCACTGTCCCAAATTTCGGCGACATCGGATATTAAATGCGCCTTTTATGGGCCCAAAACCTTAAATCGAGAGATCGGTCTATATGGCAGCTATATCCGAATCTGGACCATTTTGCAGAAAGATGTCGAGGAGCCTTATGCAACTCACTGTTCCAAATTTCAGCAGAATCGGATAATAAAAGTGGCTTTGACTGAACTGTATTTCACGGGGTAGTTCATAAAAAAATCAAATTTTTTGAATACCCCCTAATTTTGACCCCAGTTACCCGAATATGAAGTCCGTTTTTGGGGCTCGGGTCCGTGGACCCCTTTCTGGGGGAAGTAGTCTAACCTAGGCAATATGGATATCAAATAAAAGGTACTGATTAGTAAATTACGAATATGTAAACAAAGGTCCAAAATTTTGACCCGGGAAGGACCTACGGGGTCTTGGGAATTTTGAACCCTCTTAAACCTAGGCAAAATTTCGGGAACCCGAAATGAAGTCCGTTTTTGGGGCTCGGGACCGTGGACCCCTTTCTGGGTGAAGTAGTCTAACCTAGGCAATATGGGTATCAAATGAAAGGTATTGTTTACTAAATAACGAATATGTAAACAAAGGTCCAAAATTTAGACCCGGGAAGGACCTACGGGGTCTTGAGAATTTTGAACTCTTTCAAACATAGGCAATATGGGTATCAAATTAAAGGTATGAACGAGTAGATTACGAATATACAAAAAATTAATCTCTAGGAGGACTCTAAATTAAAACAAATACATATTTACAAAAAAATTAAAAAATTTTCAAAAAAATTGCGCCTCAAATTTGGGAAATATTGATCCCCAAAGTAATATTGCGGGATAAATTTTTCAAATTTGGTATCTCTCAGCCAGTAAGAAGTGGCAACTCAGCACAAAATAGCCAGTTCCGTGAGATGGAAGGGTACTCACAATAATAAAGGAGGAGGCATCCTCTGAGGGGGATTCAAATTTACTATCACCTCCTTGCGGAAATCCCTTAGTAACGCCAACGAAAGCAATAACAATTTCATAAATTTTACAAGAGTCAAAATTCTCAAGACCCCATAAGTCCTTTCCGAGTCAAATTTTGGATTTTTTGGACATTTGATTGCATATTTGTAATCTACTAATCAATACCTTTCATTTGATGCCCATATACCCTAGATTGGACCAATTCCCCCCAAGGGGCCGTTTTTGGTCCCTAGCGGGGTCCACGGGCCTGAGCCCCATAAACAGACTACATATTCGGGTTCCTGGGGTCGAAATTAGGGGGTATGCTAACAATTAAATTTTTTTGCGAACTTCGGGGTAGTTTTGCCAAAATACAGTTTTGCCAAAAAAAAAAAACAAAAACAAATATAAAAAAATTTAAAAAAAATCTCAAAAAAAATTAATAACAATAAAAAAATTATAACAATCACTTACAATAAATAACTTCTTCATAAATTTTAATTTCTTAATAATTTTTTTTTAATAATAATAAAATTGCAGACAATTTGTGACTGTCAAAAAATAATTTAATATTTTTTGTTGCATTAAAGAGGATATTTCCTTCTTTCCACCAAGTTCAAAGTCATATCTTTTACTTGCCCCAAAAACTAGTCTATGATTGACCACCTGAAAACCTCTAATAATAAAAACATTGTTATATAAGGAAACTCTGATAAACATCCTCCAACAAATTTTCTTATGGGTAGGAAAAAACTGGAAAATTCGCAAAAGCTGCGAAATAGCACGTGTAAAACAATTTTAATCAATGTTTTTTTATGGTTGTTGTTTTATTTTTGTATTTTTATTTTGTAGTTTTTTTTCACTTACTAAAGATAGAAGGCGGCATTTATGCAAGCAAAACGAAAGACTTAAGCCACAAACTTGTTTATGATTCGCAGCATCAATAAACACAAAATATGTTGACAGAAAACCAATTTTCTTCGATAACACATACAAGGGAGCGAACAACGTCAGGAATAACACAATTTACTGATTGCCCATACTGTGAGCAGAAAACAAGTCTCACATAATGATGAAGAAAATTTAAAGTAAATGAAGGCATCCATGTGGCTTAATAATTCGTCTCTATTAAGCCACATAAATGCCTACATTCGCTAAAATAAAATATTTAAAATAAAAGAAAAATAATGTTAAGAAAAACTTGAATTTGAATTGAAAACTAATAAAACTAAAATTACAAGAAAATATTTTAAAAAAACTATTAAAAAAATAAGAAAAAAAAATTTATGAACAAAAATCGGTACAATTTTCTTTAAATAAAACATTTAAAAAAACCGACGAAGCTCATTTCGGGCTTAATGGATACGTAAATAAGCAGAATTGTCGAATTTAGAGTGAAGCTCAGCCAGAAGCATTGCAAAATCTACCAATGCATCCCGAAAAACTCAAAGTTTGGTTTATGGGCTGGTGGCATCATTGGACCGTACTTCTTCGAAGGTGATGCGAATCGTAACGTTACTGTGAATGGTGAGCGCTATCGTGAGATTACATTCAACTTTTTTTGCGCAAAAGGCAAGAGCTTGCCTTGCATGACATGTGGTTTCAACAACACGATGCCACATGCCACACAGCACGCGTAGCAATGGACTTATTGAGAGGCGAGTTCGCTGAACATTTCATTTTACATTCACGACCGGTCAATTGGCCGCCTAGATCGTGCGATTTAACGTCTTTAGACTATTTTTTGTGGGGCTATTTAAAGTTCATATCTAAACAGACAAACCCGCTTCAATTGAGATATTGAGGAAGACAACATTGAAGGATATATTCGTGAGATACCGGCCGAAATGTTGGAAAGAGTATGCCAAAATTGGGCTAAGCGGATGAACCATTTGAGGCGCAGTCACGGTCAACATTTGCATGAAATAATTGTCAAACATTAGACTATATGAACCTATGGATTCAAATAAGGATTTCAAGCTCTTGAAAAATCACCCTGCTTCTTCAGCCCCTAGAGGTTGCAGTTATTACTTAAAATGCCAGAATTTTTCCAATTTTCAATATGGTCCCAACCGATTACCTGATTATACTGTTCGAGCCTCTAGAGGGGGTTATTCTTATCCGATTTGATTGAAGTTTCTTGTTCTCAATATGGTCCGAACCGATCACCTGATTATACTGCCCTCTAGAGGGCGTTATTCTTATCCGATTTGACTGAAATTTTGAAGCTTTACATTTCCTGTGACCTCTGATATACGTGCCATGTATGACCTGAATCGGTTTAAAACCTGATATAGCTTACGGATAAACCGATCTCCCGATTTTACTTTTTGAGATTGTGGTCTAAATCGAATCATAACCTCATATAGCTGCCATATAAACCGAAATCTCGATTTTACTTCTTGAGCCTCTAGAGGGCATAGTCCTTATTGAAGCCTGATATAGCTAACGGATAAACCGATCTCTCGATTTTGCTTTTTGAGGTTATGGTCTAAATCGAATCATAACCTCATATAGCTGCCACATAAACCGAAATCTCGATTTTACTTCTTGAGCCTCTAGAGGGTATAGTCCTTATCGAATTTGGACGAAATTTTTAAACAAATACATTTTCGATTACTTCTATCATACGCCAAATATGGTCCAAATCGGACGGAACTCTGATATAGCTCCCATATAAAATAATCTCCCAATAATAATTTTTTTGCCTCTAGAGGGCGTATATCTTATCTGATTTGGCTGTAATTATGGACACTGACTTTTTCTATGACCTCTAAACAAATACATTTGCGATTACTTCTATCATACGCCAAATATGGTAAACATCGGACGGAATCCTGATATCGCTCCCATACAAAATGATCTCCCAATAATAATTCCTTGGCCTCTAGAGGGCGTATATCTTATCCGATTTGGTTGAAATTATGCACATTGACTTTTTCTATTACCTCTAAAAAAATACATTTTCAATTACTTCTATCATTCGCCAAATATTGTCCAAATCGGACGGAACCCTGATATGGCTCCCATATAAAATCATCTCCCAATAATACTTCTTTGGCCTCTAGAGGGCGTATATCTTATCCGATTTGGCTGAAATTATGCACACTGACTTTTTCTATGACCTCTAGACGAATACATTTTCGATTACTTCTATCATGGGCCAAATCGAACGGAACTCTAATATAGCTCCCATATAAAATAATCTCCCAATAATACTTATTTGGCCTCTAGAGGGCGTATATCTTATCCGATTTGGCTGAAATTTTGCACGCTGACTTTTTCTATGACCTCTACCATACGTCCTAAGTATGACTTGAATCGGTTTAAAACCTGATATAGCTCGATCATCGGATTCTACTTCGTGAGCCCCCAGAGGGCGCAGTTCATTCCTAAATTGGCTGATATTTTGCGTAACGATTTCTCCTATGACCTTCAATATATGCGCCAAATATGGTCTGAATCAGTTTAAAGCTTAATATAGCTCCTAGATAAACCGATCTGTCGATGGTCCAAAACTGACGGAACCTTGATATAGCTACCATATAAAACAATCTCCCAATAATACTTCTTTGGCCTCTAGAGGGCGTGTATATCTTATTCGATTTGGCTGAATTTATGCACACTGACTTTTTCTATGATGTCTAACATATGTCCCAAGTATGAGTTTGATCGGTTTTAAACCTGATATAGCCCCCATATAAACCAATCTCCCAATTTTACTTCTTAAGCCTCTAGAGGGCGTAATTCATAAACGATTTAGCTGAAATGGGACTACATTAAGGAAAAATTACCAAATTTTGCTTAAAAATGTCAATTTCCGGGTTTCTGCAATACTTAGGGTTCCAAATTGGATAGCTTAGGAAAGAGCGTAGTCCATGTTAAATTTCCTGTAAAGGGTTTTATCGCACAACTTCCCAGTTGGCCACAGTAGGTCATTTACTTTTAAAAAATGGGTCTTCATAAGGAAAAATTATAAACTTTTACCAAAAATCGCCTATATCTTTGTTTTTTTAATAATTAGGAATCCAAATTGGATAGATTCGGAAAAAGCGAGGTCAATATTATAATTCCTGTAAATGGTTTTAGCCCACTATTTCCCAGTTGGCCACAGTGGGTCATTTACTCAGAAAAATTGGGCATCATTAAGAAAAAATACCAAATTTTGACAAAAATCACCAATATCTTCGTTTCTTTCATGCTATGGGTCCTAAATTGGATGGATTCTAAAAGAGCCTTGTCCATACTATATTTCTTATAAACAATTTTATCCCACTTCGTCGCAGTCGGCCACAGTAGGCCATTTACTCTGAAAAATGGGCCTTCATAAGGAAAGATTGCCGAATTTTGCTCAAAAAGTCCAATCTCTCGGTTGCATTAATACTCAGGGTTCCAAATTGGATAGATTCGGAAAAAGCGTGGTTCATATTATATTTCCTGTAAATGGTTTTAGCCCACTATTTCCCAGTTGGCCACAGTGGGTCATTTACTCAGAAAAATTGGGCATCATTAAGAAAAAATACCAAATTTTGACAAAAATCACCAATATCTTCGCGTCTTTCATGCTAAGGGTCCTAAATTGGATGGATTCTAAAAAAGCTTGGTCTATACTATACATCTTATAAACGATTTTATCCCACTTCTTCCCAGTTGGCCACAGTAGGCCATTTATTCTGTAAAATTGGGCTTTATAAGGGAATATTTCGGAATTTTGCTTAAAAAGTCCAATCTCTCGGTTGCATTAATACTCAGGGTTCCAAATTGGATAGATTCGGAAAAAGTGTGGTCCATATTATATTTCCAGTGAACGGTTTTAGCCCACTATTTCCCAGTTGGCCACAGTGGGTTATTTACTCTGAAAAAAGTAACACCATAAAGAAAAATTACCAAATTTTGCCAAAAAACACCAATATCTTGATTTATTTCATGCTTAGGTTTCCAAATTAGATAGATTAGAAAAGAGCATGGTCCATATTATAATTCCTGTGAACGATTTTAGCCCACTATTTTCCAGTTGGCTACTGTGGGCCACTTACTCTACCGTTTAAAATTGTCTTAGCTTTTTGTCCATTTTTGGTTACATCACACCATTAAACCGAAAAAAATCTCCTGTTACTTGCTCCCATTTGCTCAATTCGTAGCGTTTAAAACATGCTGTCTCCATCAAGTTCATTGCCATTGCAATGTTGCAAAGACATCTGTAAGTTTTTACGTTGTTACACTTGAAACTTGTTGTTGCTTTTACTGTTGTTAAGTTTTGGGTTTTTCTTGACCAGAGACCAATAAAGACGGAAATGACTATTTTTTTCTGTTGTTTTTTTTTTTTCAATAAAATCAGGTTTTGATTAGATAAGCCAACAACAATTTCAAACAAAAAAAAAATGGAAAAAATGTTGCGTTGCCTCAATGTATTGAAGTATCCAGGGTTTAATTGAAACAAAATAAAAAATGATGTGGGATACTTAACATGTAAGAGATGTTAAATTTAATTGAAGGTGAAAAAAATTTAAGTTGAAAACAATGTTTGAAAATGGAGTTTTTAATGTGTAGGTTTTTTGTTTAGATAAAATACCTATGAAATGATTTTTCTCAAGTTTACATAACAGGCTTGGGAAAAAGTTGTTTGCTTACAAATAAAAAAAATATTATATTGAATATTTCTTACATTGAGAAATATTCGAATTCGGAAAGTACCTCAGTTGGCGTTATTTAATTCGTATATGTCTACGGTGTTTACATATATTTTTTATTAATTTTTTTTTATAAAACACCCCCAAAATACTTCAATAATTGAATAATTGAAGATCCAAGTGGCGCCCAACGTGGTGGGTTTACTGTGTTCAAATGGCAAGCAATTTAAACTTTTTTAATTACAACCAGGATTACTACTATCAAGGATTACTATCTAGGACACCTCAAAGTATAGAAGTATGCTATGTCTCAATAGAAAAAAAATTGGCGCCCAACGTGGCGGCTTTCAAAAATTCTCATTTTAGCCCTTTATATTGTTCATCAGCAAGTATCATTAAGGCCTGTTCCGATTTTCGAATTCAAAATGCAAATTTTGCCCATGAACATTCCACTAAGGAACAGGGGACTGGACTACTTCTCAGTCCAAGTCCGATTCATATATAATCTCAATGATTAGGGGCCTCCTTTTAATAGCCGAATCCGAACGGCGTGTCGACACCTCTTTGGAGATAAGTTTCACATGGCATAGTACCTCACAAATGTTGTCAGCATTAGGAGGGGAAAACAACCGCTGAAAATTTTTTCTGATGGTCTCGCCAGGATTCGAACCCAAGCGTTCATTGTTATAGGCGGACATGCTAAGCTCTGCGCTACGGTGGCCTCGAATTCGCAAAACAAAAAAATGGTTTGTCTATATTTGTATACTCATCACCTCGAAATATTTATCTAGGCTATATATTGGATTGCCCAAAAAGTAATTGCGGATTTTTTAAAAGAAAGTAAATGCATTTTTAATAAAACTTAGAATGAACTTTAATCAAATATACTTTTTTTACACTTTTTTTCTAAAGCAAGCTAAAAGTAACAGCTTATAACTGACAGAAGAAAGAATGCAATTACAGAGTCACAAGCTGTGAAAAAATTTGTCAACGCCGACTATATGAAAAATCCGCAATTACTTTTTGGGCAACCCAATATATGCTTGATCGTCTCGACATTCTGAGTCAATATAGCCATGCCCGTCCGTTTGTCGAAATCACGATAGGGATCGAACGCGCAAAGCTAGCCGCTTGAAATTTTGTACAGATACTTAATAATGATGTAAGTCGCTGGAGATTGCAAATGGCTCATATCGATTCAGATTTAGCTATAGCACCGATATAAACCGATCTCTCAATTTGCCATATTTAGCCCCTGAAAACTGAAACTTTGGTCCGGCCTATGGCACAATGTCCGGTTATGACGCCTGTCAAGGTACTCATCGACCTCTTAACGAAAGCCAACAACTCCCTCGTCCTCCTCTGGTCGACGACTGACAATAGCGCCTTCGAAGTCCGGCAACCACCCAACGAGTTCCACCTCGCCACCAACGCCGCCCTGGCCATCCCCTCTACTGTGTTCAGTAGCTCGACAAATGGCACGTAGGCAAGACCGATGACTGGTCCGCCCAGCGCAGACGAACCCCTCCTGGCGTACTCGTCCACCCTCCCATTTCCTGGAATCCCCTCATGCCCAGGAACCCATGTCAGGGTCACACCGTGGGCCCGGAGCCTATCCAGGGATACCAAACAATCTGCCACGTATCTGGACCTCACCTTCCTCGACCCCAAGGTCTTGAGCGCCGTCATACTGTCCACATAACTTCTGAGTTTCGAGGACGGTAAGCCCCTTGCCGGAATATCCCTAGCGGGGATGCCACAAAGACTGCACACTCGTCTCAGCGTCACACCGTGGGCCCGGAGCCTTTCCAGGGATACCAAACAATCTGCCACGTATCTGGACTTCATCTTCCTCGACCCCAAGGTCTTGAGCGCCGTCATACTGTCCACATAACTTCTGAGTTTCGAGGACGGTAAGCCCCTTGCCAGAATATCCCTAGCGGGGATGCCAGAAAGACTGCACACTCGTCTCAGCGTCACACCGTGGGCCCGGAGCCTATCCAGGGATACCAAACAATCTGCCACGTATCTAGACCTCATCTTCCTCGACCCCAAGGTCTTTAGCGCCGTCATACTGTCCACATAACTTCTGAGTTTCGAGGACGGTAAGCCCCTTGCCAGAATATCCCTAGCGGGGATGCCTGAAAGACTGCACACTCGTCCGGCAGTCTCAAAGACATACTGATATTGAGTGCATCAGAGTAGATCCCCAATCCAGTCCCTAACTCCGTCTAAATCAATCTACAACCCGATATAGCTTTGACTTCTTGTCAAACTCCTAAGAATTTTAAAAGAATTTTTCTCACGACGGGACAATCTCTTTAGGCTACAATAGTTTCATTCGTCTGCCCTACGCCAATAGAAATTATATACCTTTTTCGTAACTCAAGCTAGAATTGTTCTAAGCTTCCTTTATTCTTGGGTATTTTTCTACCCATTCGTCGTTAATTGATTAACCAGAACTACTATCTTGTGCGCCTTAAAGTATACAACGTCTTATCACAAAAAAAAAGAACGAAATGGCGCCCAACATGGTGGCCTTTAAAATTTCTTATCGGACCCATATATTTCTCATCAGAAAATTTAAATATTTTCAATTTATTAACCAGCATTGCTATCTTGAGCACCTAAAAGTATGCTATGCCTAAATAAAATCAAAAGTGGCGCCCAAAGTGGTGGCCTTCACCAATCTTATGTTAGACCTTTACATATTTTATCAGTGAATTTCTGAATTTTATATTTCTAAGCCAGAACTAATAATTTGTGCGCCTAAAAGTATGCAACATCTTTTGCAAAAAATAGCTAATTGGCGCCCAACATGGTGGCCTTCCTTATTTACCACCTTTATGTTTCTCATTTAAGGTCGATTTTGAATTTTGTCTTTTGTTATTTCTTGATCAATAATAACTTATTTTTCTTTTTCTCTCTCTTTTTCTCTCCCCTCTCTTCTAGCTTCCTATATTTCAATCATTTAAAATATGGGACAAGAGATATCACAACATAATAAATGTTACACAAGTAGACGACAACAGCAACAATCTTTTCCCCAACAATCACATCATCATTATTCCGATAAGCCAAACAAAAACTATCAACCCACCAACAACACCAATCCTTATTCCAACAACACCAACAATTCCTTATATACAACGACTACGACGACATCAACAAACTCCTGCTCCTCTGCTGTGCCCAACGTCAAACACTACAACGCTAAACACAAGGAACTTGTATATACCTCTTCCAGCATATCGAACGCCTCCTCCACAGACGACGAATACTATAGGCAAAGACAAAAGTATAGTCTGACCAAGCAAAGTTACGAGAAAAGTAAGGTGGCCAAACCCTTGGGTTCGCGCAAATCATTGGATAGCCACTCTACCACAACTACCACCTCTGACTATCAGTCGTGTAATTTTGCGGCCGCAGACGAATTGTATCGTGACATTAAGGGGCGCCATCAACGTCACAATTCGCAGAGTACAGACAGTGGCATTTATTACTCATCGTGCCAGTGTACACCCACACGATTCTCCTCCACAGCTTCGGTGGCCAGTGGTGGTGGGCATTCGGTGGTGTCCAGCAAATCTAATAAATCTGTGCAGAAACAAAAGGATTACCTGGATCATCATTTGTATATAAAATCTTATTTGGACATTTTGGAGGAGGATCAAAGGGCCAGTGCCCAGTACAAGGTAGCCAAGCCGGGAGGCATACGCAATTATAAACCCAAAATTTTAGCAGAGGTATCATTGTCCACAAGTGCTCCGGTGACCACGTCGACGATCAGCGCATTTTCCAAACACAAATCGAAACTTAAAGAAGATCCTTGGATCTGACAATTACTGCACCATGGCATTTACCACAATGACTTCGCTGCTTGGTGTGATACCCCTCTTGGCAATCGGCATGAATTACTATCGCTATCAGACAGTGGATCCCGAAAATAAGGTGCAAGAGGCTCAAGTGGTGAGTAGCGGTATGAGTAATGCCAATTAAGAAAAAAAAATTTAAACTTTTCTCTTTCCTTAGGTACGAGGCCAATACGATTTTGTGGTTATTGGTGGTGGCTCGGCAGGCGCGGTGGTGGCCAATCGTTTGTCGGAAATCAAAAACTGGACGGTCTTACTCATAGAGGCTGGCAGTGATGAGACCGAGATCTCTGATGTTCCTACTCTGGCTGGATTTCTGCAGCTCACCGATTTGGATTGGAAATATCAGACTAGCCCCTCGGCCACCCGCCAATATTGCCAGGCCATGAAGGGCGATCGTTGCTTCTGGCCTCGTGGCAAGGTCTTGGGTGGCTCCAGCGTGCTCAATGCCATGGTCTATGTTAGGGGTTCCAAGAACGACTACAATCACTGGGAATCCTTGGGCAATCCGGGCTGGGGCTATGAGGATGTTTTGCGTTATTTCTTAAAATCCGAAGACATACGCAATCCCTATTTGGCCCAGACTCCTTATCATGAAACCGGAGGCTATTTGACGGTTCAAGAGTCTCCCTGGCGCACTCCTCTGTCCATAGCCTTTTTGCAAGCTGGCTTAGAAATGGGCTATGAAAATCGTGATATAAATGGCGAGAAGCAGACTGGCTTTATGTTAACCCAATCCACCATGCGCCGTGGCTCTCGCTGCAGCACAGGCAAGGCTTTTATAAGACCAGTGCGCCTGCGCAAGAATCTTGATGTCTTATTGCATACCCAGGTCACGCGCATTATATTGGATCAAAACAAAAGGGCCACTGGGGTGGAGTATGTGAGAAATGGCCGCAAAAGTGTGGTCTTTGTTAAGCGTGAGGTGATTTCCAGTGCCGGTGCCATAAACAGTCCCCAGCTGTTGATGTTGTCGGGCATAGGCCCTGCCGAGCATTTGCAGGAATTGGGTATTCCGGTGGTCTCCGATTTGCCCGTAGGCAATAATCTGCAAGATCATGTGGGCCTGGGAGGCCTAACCTTTGTGGTGGATGCCCCTCTCACTGTGACCCGCAATCGTTTTCAAACTGTGCCCGTCACCATGGAATACATTATGCGCGAGAGAGGTCCCATGACCTATACCGGAGTGGAGGGGGTGGCGTTTCTCAACAGCAAATATCAGGACCCCAATATCGATTGGCCTGACATACAATTCCATTTTTGTCCCAGCTCCATAACCTCCGATGGTGGAGATCAAATTCGTAAAATCTTAAATCTGCGCGATGGTTTCTACAATACGGTCTACAAGCCCATACAGAATGCCGAAACCTGGTCCATACTGCCCTTGCTGTTGAGGCCCAAGAGCACTGGTTGGATACGCCTAAATTCACGCAATCCCATGCAGCAGCCTAAAATTATACCCAACTATTTTGCCCACCAAGAGGACATAGATGTTTTGGTGGAGGGCATTAAATTGGCCATAAATGTTTCCGATTCGCAGGCTTTTAAGCGTTTTGGATCGAGACTACATCGCATTCCCCTGCCTGGTTGCAAACATTTGCCCTTCAACAGTGATGAGTATTGGGCTTGCTGCATCAAACAATTCACCTTTACCATCTACCATCCGACGGGGACTTGCAAAATGGGTCCCAGTTGGGATGTTACCGCTGTGGTGGATCCCCGGCTTAGGGTCTATGGGGTATCTGGGCTGAGGGTGGTCGATGCCAGCATAATGCCCACCATTGTCAATGGTAATCCCAATGCCCCTGTAATAATGATAGGCGAAAAAGCCTCAGATATGATCAAAGAGGATTGGGGAGTGCGTGCTGTAAGACGTCGCCAAGGTACTTGAAGGAGAAAGCACCGTAGCTGCCCTAGATATGAAGTTCCATTTTAGTGTTGTAGTTTTATGTATTTAGGCTTCCAATTTTATTTATAACCACTAGTCATCTTATCTTTTTGTTTCTAATTTGTCTCTTCTCCCTTCCCCCCAAAATCTAAAGTCTTTTGTACAAAATTTCCTTAAAATTCTTATTTTTGTTAATTATTTATTGTTATTATATTGTTTAACGAAACTTTGCTGTTTGTTGTAAGTGTAAGAGAGAAGATAATTTGTACTCAAAAATTATTATTCCCCATAGAAATCCAATAATTGTATATTTATACTCAATTATGAATAAAATGTGAATGCTAGTTTATAGTGAATTTCGGAGGTTGTTTTAATGAAAGAAAAAACACAGTTGTTGGATGTCATACCAAAACACAACGTGCGAAACTCCAGCCAAATCTGATAAGAGTTGAGCCCACTGGAAGCTCAAGAAGAAGTTTGGTGGTGGGTTGCAAGGATTTGGCCCGGCCGAACTTAGCCCGATTTCGAAATATGGTCCTTTAGGGATCAAAGGCGGCACCGACGTCAGGGTCTAACAAAAACCACTGTTCCAAATTATAGAAAAAATCCGTCAATGAAATCGGCTTCTATGGGCTGAAGACCTTAGATCGGTATAAATGGCAGCTATATCAAGATATATACCATACTCGAATCGGATATCCAGGTGCCTCGCTGTGCCAAATTCTAGCGAAATCGTATAATAAATTGCCCATTTTTTGGCCCATAAATCGGGAAGTACGACAGCTATTTTTAAATATGATTCTATCTTGACCAGGAATCTAACAGCACTCGCTGCGTCAAATTTCAGCCAAGTCGGGTAATAAATACGCCATTTATTGGTGAAAATCCTTGAAATGGGAGCTCGATCTATATGGGAGCTATATTCAAATATGGTCTGATCTGAAGCGTACTCGATAGGTATATTGAGGGCCTAACACAACTCATTTTTCCAAATGTCAGGGAAATCGGTTACTAAATTCATTTTTTATGTACCTAAAATCTTAAATCGGAATATCGGTATATATGGCAGCTTTATCTAAATCTGGACCAATTTTGACCGTATTGAACAGGTATCTAACCTTTTCTGATCTTCTTGATATAACTCTAATCTATATGGGCAGGAGCTACAAAGTCATCCTTGAAACTGCTTGACCGGGTTCAGCGGACAACGGACAAAGTCATCCTTGAAACTGCTTGACCGGATTCAGCGGAGAGCGATGGTGTTGATTGGGGACAGTAGGGTAGCCAACTCTATTGCTTGTCTTGAACATTGTCGAAATGTGGATAGCGTTGTAATGCTCTATCGTTACATTCATGGCGAGTGATCCGGAAATATCCGTCTTCTTATTCTTGACGTTACGATGTTCATCAGGAATACAAGACTTGCCAAGAACTCACACCCGTTGGTAATTGATTGGCCAGTCACTTTCTGGCATGTGCAGATAGAAATCATTGGCAAGTTGTCTTTGGCGAGCAAGTTCGCAGCGGTACATAAAAAGGACCTAAGTCCTTGCCCCCCACTCCACCCCTCTTACATACCTACACTGAACGATATCAAAGGTATTTAAAGTGAATTAATACCCCTAAAACAATAGCGTATGGTATACGTGATGTAAATCCTTATACCTACCACACGCTATTGTTTTGATATTAATTCACGATATTTCTTCTCCATCAACACAATAACATACGGTATGAATATTTCTTTCGGTGCATAGCTTGCTATTGTTGAATACCTATTCTTAAGACTTGAGTTGAGGAATTTTTAGATAGCCGGAGTTCAGTATGATTGCCGTTCGCATTAGCCTTATCCATTCTAAAAATCTACCAACCGTGGGTTGATGTATTAGAATTGTAGTCCTTAGTTTATTAAGTAAGGAATCGGTATTTGAAATTTTTGGAATCCATGTTTATTCCATTACTCCATTTTGACTCAGTCCAGTACTGCTTCTGTCCTGCTGAAGATTGATCCAAACCGGAACCCATCGTTATAATCTAGAAGAGGGCCAACTACTTCGTATGAAGGTATGCAGAAGTTTTCTTTTCCTTAGTTTGCAACTATTGGGTTGCCCAAAAAGTAATTGCGGATTTTTCATATAGTCGGCGTTGATAAATTTTTTCACAGCTTGTGACTCTGTAATTGCATTCTTTCTTCTGCCAGTTATCAGCTGTTACTTTTAGCTTGCTTTAGAAAAAAAGTGTAAAAAAAGTATATTTGATTAAAGTTCATTCTAAGTTTTATTAAAAATGCATTTACTTTCTTTTAAAAAATCCGCAATTACTTTTTGGGCAACCCAATACTATCACCAATTGGACCCTATTGAACCCTCAATACTATTGTTTGCATTTTATGGTTAACAGCTATGTCGTTACTAAGGTAGCCTGGCCTAGGTACTATGCGCCGAGTCCATATTAAAAAAAATATTTTCTATATTATTTTAAGACTAAGTCTCTCAATAAACTTGAGGGATAGTCGCCTTTTATTATTCTTCCTCTTTGGGAAGCAAACATAATCACAATTACTTCATTTGCGTTAATTTTTGCTAGAAAGTTTATATTCCCTCCAAAATATGGTCATCTATGTCGATATATCTGTTATACCATATTTCTTTTTCGCTTTGTTTAAAAACTATGCCACTGTGCTTTGTGCACATTATGGCTTAAAATTTTTACTCAGCCAAAAAGTATGCTACGCTTTTTTCCAGTAACTCATTTTAAAATCATTTTGTACACATTTTGTTAACATCACTCTTAAAAATGACAAAGACAACTCAAAGCAGTATTAATTATTTTTTAATTAAGCAGTCAATCAAATGGGTATTATAATACCTGGGATACAAATGAATGGAAGAAGGTATTAGTGGTGCAAAAAATACAACGCTTGGTGGTGACATAAAAATTTCAGATAAAAAAAAAAAACAAAATGTGGCTATACAATGGTATCACTTTACAAATCTGCTATAAGGTAGGAGTTTTGTTCATTGTTTGCTTCATTGTGGCGAGAGAGTAGCGTAAAATTATTTAACTTTGTCTAATGTCCATGTGTTCTTTATTTATTTTTGCAAAATATTTCTATGAACGAATTCCATTAAAAAGCCGGCATTAAAATAAATGTCAAGTGTATGAGTCAAATGGCTGGCCAGTAATTTATGAATGTTAGCCCCTTTTTATACCCTCCACCATAAGATGGGGGGTATACTAATTTCGTCATTCTGTTTGTAACTACTCGAAATATTCGTCTGAGACCCCATAAAGTATATATATTCTTGATCGTCGTGACATTTTATGTCGATCTAGCCATGTCCGTCCGTCTGTCTGTCGAAAGCACGCTAACTTCCGAAGGAGTAAAGCTAGCCGCTTGAAATTTTGCACAAATACTTCTTATTAGTGTAGGTCGGTTGGTATTGTAAATGGGCCATATCGGTCCATGTTTTGATATAGCTGCCATATAAACCGATCTTGGGTCTTGACTTCTTGAGCCTCTAGAGTGCGCAATTCTTATCCGATTGGGATGAAATTTTACACGACGTATTTTGTTATGATATCCAACAACTGTGCTAAGTATGGTTAAAATCGGTTCATAACCTGATATAGCTGCCATATAAACCGATCTTGGGTCTTGACTTCTTAAGCCTCTAGCGTGCGCAATTCTTATCCGATCAGAATGAAATTTTGCATGACGTGTTTTGTTATGATATCCAACAACTGTGCCACGTTTGGTTCAAATCGGTCCATAACCTGATATAGCTGCCATATAAACCGATCTTGGGTCTTGACTTCTTGAGCCTCTAGAGTGCGCAATTCTTATCCGATTGAAATGAAATTTTGCACGACGTGTTTTGTTGTTATATCCAAC
Organism: Stomoxys calcitrans; assembly: GCF_963082655.1. Lineage (NCBI taxonomy): Eukaryota > Metazoa > Arthropoda > Insecta > Diptera > Muscidae > Stomoxys > Stomoxys calcitrans. The sequence goes on along the minus strand of NC_081555.1, from coordinate 13,753,655 downwards.
AACTGTGCCAAGTATGGTTGAAATCGGCCCATAACCTGATATAGCTGCATTTAAACCGATCTGGGGTCTTGACTTCTTGAGCCTCTAGAGGGCGCAATTCTTATCCGAATGGAATGGAATTTCGCCCGACGTGTTTTGTTATTATATCTAACAACTGTGCCAAATATGGTTCAAATCGGTTCATAACCTGATATAGCTGCCATATAAACCGATCTTGGGTCTTGACTTCTTGAGCCTCTAGAGGGCACAATTCTTATCCGATTCGAATGAATTTTTGCACGAAGTATTTCGTTATGATATCCAACAACTGCGCCAAGTATGGTTGAAATCGGTCCATAACCTGATATAGCTGTCATATAAACAGATCTGGGGATTTGACTTCTTGAGCTTTTAGAGGGCGCAATTCCTATCCGATTTGGCTGAAATTTTGCATGACGTATTTTATTTTTACTTTCAACAACTGTGTCAAATAAGGTTCAAATCGGTTCATAACCTGATATAGCTGCCATATAAACCGATCTGGGATCTTGACTTCTTGACCCCTAGAGGTCGCAATTATTATCCGATATGCCTGAAATTTTGTACGACGGATCCTCTCATGACCATCAACAAACGTGTTTATTATGATCTGAATCGGTATATAGCCCGATACAGATCCCATATAAATCGTTCTCTCTATTTTACTTCGTGAGCCCCAATGGGCGCAATTCTTATACGAATTGGCTGAAATTTTACACAGGTCTCCAACATATAATTTAATTGTGGTCCGAACCGGACAATATCTTGATATCGTTTTAAAAGCAGAGCAACTCTTTTCTTATATCCTTTTTTGCCTAAGAAGAGATGCCGGGAAAAGAACTCGACAAATGCGATTCATGGTGGAGGGTATATAAGATTTGGCCCGGCCGAACTTAGCACGCTTTTACTTGTTCTACTTGGTGTCTTTAACAAAGAGTGTGAGAGTTTCCTCTACATTTGACAAAGCTTAGCAAAAAAAAAAAATTTAATGCCAAAGAAAAATTACTGTAAAAAAGTAAATCTATGCAACTGAGGCTAGAAATGCTGCTTGCAGAGAATCTTTGCAGTCGATAAAAACTCCTTATATAATAAAGCTATATAAGATGAAAGGAGTCATGTATTCCTTAGGAATAAAGAATATAATGGAAAACATGAGTATGAGTATATCGAGAATGGGGGGTTAGGACCCTCCCCCTTACCACAATTTCCGAAAACGGCAGATCTCGGAGATGGGTGGTGCGTTTCAAGTAAAATTTTGCTTGCAATTTTATAGTAACCTAAAACCAAATATTTGGTATCTAAATTTGGGAGGGGCTACCTGAGGGGACCGCCCCACCTCCAAAACCCTCAAAAGGGTTATATAGACCAATCAAACAATATGGGACTCAAATGAAGGGTATTTGAGAAAAGAAAATGAATTTGGTAGTGGCCAAGTGTTTGGGAAACAGCCCCACTCCAAAAACCCGCCCAATGGGGACATATTTGCCGATCAAGGCAATATAGGGCTCAAATGAAAGGTGTTTGGGAGTGGACCACGAAATTAACACTCATTTTTGGCACAAAGTTTAGGGCTCAAATGAAAGGTGTTTGGGAGTGGAGCACGAAATTGATACTCACTTTTGGGACAAAGTTTCTGGGGGGCCATCATACCCCCATGACACCCCCCAAAAACGACGTATTTGCGAACCATTGAAATATGGGGCTCAAATAAAAGGTATTTTAGAGTAAAACTCGAATCTGATATACATTTTCAGGGTCAAGTCACTGAATGGCCGCCCCATTCCCTAAAAAACCCCCAAACCAACTGCCGATTATGGAAATATAGGCTCAAATGAAATATAATTGTGAGTCGAGCACGAATCAGATATAAACATTTGGAACCCAATATCTAGGAGCCATCCCACCCCCATAACAACGTCCAAAATAGGAAGTTTTTCAGACCATGACATGTTGGGCTTAAAGAAAGTGGAGCACGATGTTGATGGTTTTTAAAGGCCCACCCCCACAAACCGAACATTTTTGCCGTCGATGGGTATAGGGCTCAAGTGAAAGGTATTTGAAAATGGAAAACGAATTTGATATCCAATTTTGGGGCAAGTGTTTAGGGGACGCCTCATCCCATAAACTTCCCCCAAAGCCAATGGCAATTGGCGCACAAATAAAAAAGGAGTTCGAGAGTAGAGCACGATGCTGATATTTTTTCAGGGCAAAGTGTGTGGGTGGTCGCTCCATTCCCTACATATCCCTCAAACTGGACATATTTGTTAACTATGGCAAAAAGGCGCTCGCATTTGATGTCTGTTATATGACCTAGTGCTTCAGGGAAGCCTAACTCCCCCTTAGCCATACATAAATATATACCGACCATGGCAATATGTGGCCTAAATGGCGTTTTTGGGAGTAGATTATGAATCTGATATGGAATCGGATGGACCAAAGCTAGAGGACAGAGTGGGCCTGGGGGTTTACATTGAGAACCCAGGGACTGAGATCTGTTTTAGACTGCCTGACCATAATACGTTCCTGCAGGCGAAGATCCGAGCGATCACGGAATGCGTGAGGTGGTGTGGTGCTAACGCGAGGACGTCGAGTGTGAACATCTTTACCGACAGTAATATTGCCATAAGGCAATTTTTCCTTTTAGAGGTTATTTTATAGTTTTTAGAGCGCACAACAAGCCGATTACTGGCTTAGGTGTATGTCCATAGAGGCATGGGGCGGATTAATATCCGCACCCTCTTTTCAACCTAACATAAAGATTTTCCACAGCAACAAAATTTTGTCAGAATGATGCAACAATTTACTCTCTCTTTATTTTGAAAATGTTTATACTGATATTTTTCTTTGAGTGTCATTACACACCCTGCATTAAATGTCTTTTGGGAGTCTTGCCATTGTCCAAATTACAAAAAAAAAAATTGTGGTAACATTTTCACAAGCAAATTAATGAAAGTGTTAGAAAAGTTGACGTGTGGGTGTTAGACGATGACGAAACCGCAAAAATAGGGGCTCGGCTTTAGCTTTTGTTGTCAACGTCATAACTAGTGGTAAGAAGCAAAAGGGAGCCACTACCACAACAAAAGAGGCAATAACAAAAAACTTTTTAGATAAAAGCGTAAAGAAAAAAAAAAAACTAAAATAGTTGATGGAAGGCATCCAATTAAGAAAAGTGCAAAAATGTATTCAGGGAAGAGTAATAAAAATTATTAAAATATTTAATAAAGTAAGACAGTGCTAAGTTTGGCTGGGCCGAATCTTATATATCCTCCACCATGGATCGCATTTGTCGAGTTCTATGCGCGGTATCTCTTTTCAAGCAAACAAAAAATAATGAATAAGAACTGTTATGCTATTGCAGATATATCAAGTTATAGTCCAATGCGGACCATAAATAAATGCTGAACATTGTAGAAGTCATTGTGTAATATTTTAGTTCATTCGGATAAGAATTGCGCCTTGTAGGGGCTCAAGAAGCAAAATCGGAAGATAGGTTTATATGGCAGTTGTATCAAGCTATTGATCGATTCACACCATATTAGACACGTATGTTGAAGGTTATGAGAGAAACCGTTGTAAAAAATTTCTGCCAAATTGGATGAGAATTGCGCCCTCTAGTGGCTGAAGAAGTTAAGATCCCAGATCGGTTTATATGGCAGCTATACCAGGTTACATATCGATTTGATCCATACTTGGTACAGTTGTTGGAAGTCATAACAAAATACTTCAAAATACTTCTGTTACAAATTTCAGCCTAATAGGATAATAATTACGCCCTCTAGCGGCTCAAGAAGTTAAGATCCAAGATAGGTTTATATGGTAGCTATATCAGGTTATAAACCGGTTTGAACCATACTTAGCAGAGTTGTTGGCAGTCACTACAAATCACCTCATGCAAAATTTCAGCCAAATCGGATAAGAATTGCGCCCTCTGGTGGCTTAGAAAGTCAAAATCCCAGAACAGTTTATATGGCAGCTATACCAGGTTATAAATCATACTTCGCTCAATTGTTGGAAGCCATAATAAAACAACTCATGCAAAATGTCATGCAATTTATCAAGCTATTGATCGATTCAGACCATATTAGACACGTATGTTGAGAGAAACCGTTGTAAAAAGTTTCTGCCAAATCGGATGAGAAGTGCGCCCTCTAGAGGTTCAAGAAGTCAAGATCCAAGATCGGTTTCTATGGCAGCTATATCAAACCATGGACCGATTTGAATCATACTTAGCACAGCTGTTGGAAATGACACCAAAACACGTCGTTTAAAATTTCAGTCAAATTGGACGAGAGTTGCGCCCTCTAGAGGCTCAAGAAGTCAAGGCCAAAGATCGGTTTCTATGGCAGCTATATCAAACCATGGACCGATTTGAATCATACTTAGCACAGCTGTTGGAAGTGACACCAAAACACCACGTTTAAAATGTCAATCAAATCGGATGAGAAGTGCGCACTCTAGAGGCTCTACAAGTCAAGACCCAAGATCGGTTTCTATGGCAGCTATATCAAACCATGGACCGATTGGATCTATACTCAGCGTAGTTGTTGGAAGTGACACCAAAACTCCACGTTTAAAATTTCAGTCGAATCGGACGAGAAGTGCGCCCTCTAGAGGCTCAAGAAGTCAAGACCCAAGATCGGTTTCTATGGCAGCTATATCAAACCATAGACCAATTTGAATCATACTTAACACAGTTGTTGGAAGTGACACCAAAACACCACGTTTAAAATTTCAGTCAAATCGGATGAGAAGTGCGCCCTCTAGAGGATCAAGAAGTCAAGGTCCTAGATCGGTTTATATGGCAGCTATATCAAAAAATGGACCGATTTGAACTATACTTGGCGCAGTTGTTGGAAGTGACACCAAAACACGTCGTTTAAAATTTCAGTCAAATCGGACGAGAAGTGCGCCCTCTAGAGGCTCTACAAGTCAAGACCCCAGATCGGTTTATATGACAGCTATATCAAAACATGGACCGATTTGGCCCATTTACAATCCCAACTGACCTGCACTAAAAAGAAGTATTTGTGCAAAATTTCAAGCAGCCAGCTTTACTGCTTCGAAAGTTAGCGTGCTTTCGACAGACGACAGACGGACGGATATGGCTAGATCGACTTTAAATGACATGACGATCAAGAATATATATACTCTATGGGGTCTCAGACGCATATTTCGAGGTGTTACAAACAGAATGACGAAATTAGTATACCCCCATCCTATGGTGGAGGGTATAAAAAAAGTTTAAGAAAATGTTATAGCAAAATTAGTTTCAGATTAGATTTTAGATATAAAATTTAAGAACTAGCTTTAGACTTATTCTAACATTGTAATCAACAGACTGAAGGATTGATAAGTCTAGATAGCCTTAGAATGCCAAGACAATCAATAATAAATGGACAAAAAAGATACGAGTATCGATATTTCAAGGCTTGATTAACTGATTGACGTTAAAACTATACTATTGGGTTGCCCAAAAAGAAATTGCGGATTTTTTAAAAGAAAGTAAATGCATTTTTAATAAAACTTAGAATGAAATTTAATCAAATATACTTTTTTTACACTTTTTTTCTAAAGCAAGCTAAAAGTAACAGCTGATAACTGACAGAAGAAAGAATGCAATTACAGAGTCACAAGCTGTGAAAAAATTTGTCAACGCCGACTATATGAAAAATCCGCAATTACTTTTTGGGCAACTCAATACCATCCTTTGCAGGGAATATAAATACAAATAGCAGATATAATTGGCCAATATGGTCAGATGGCTTTTATGATACTGTAGCTCAAGTACCACAACTCCTAAGTATCTAGGCTGTTATAATTGTGTATATCATAAAACTTATACCCCCACCCCACTGAGTCTCTCATTATAAGTTGTACCCCATAAATAATTATTTCATCTCCAGCTGTCACTAAATTGTCACGGACACCTTCATGTATCGTCGCAACACAATGGTGACATCATAATAATAAAAAAAAAAATTATTATTGGGTTATTGCTTATTTTCCTTTCATGTTGTTGTGTTTGAAATATTTTTGACGCATGTCACCTACTTTCATTAGAGCACCAAGTAGTGCTGGTTTTGGCTTTTTATAATGGTCATGACACATTCCCTGTACAATGACTTTAATGAAATATTTACTATTTTTGGTAAGGAGGGGGTTTTTTTTTTTTTGGGGGGGGGGGGGGGGGGGTTGAAGCTTTCAACACACTTCAATTAATTGAGTTTGTTTGCTTTTTCTTTTTTTTTTTTTGGAAATGGGGGGACATTTAATAATAGCTCTGGTATGTTGGGTCGTTAAATGTTATTCGATCCTATCACGTTTGCTAGGATGTAGATATGCATGTCATTTCTCACCCAATGCGTAAATGTTTGACGCCTTGTAGTCTTGTAGATTACCTGTGGAAGAAATGGAGAAAAAAAAACAAAATTAGATAGTGTTGGGAATAACTGAAGTAATATAACTAATAATCCATGAAAACATTTGGAAACTTTTTTTAAGAAAATTTTGAAAAAAAAAAATGGTCTCTGGGTTCTCAATGTAGACCCGCAGGCCCACTCATGATCCTTTAGATGGCAATACTGGAGTATTGTCAATCCAAGGCTGTGCCACTGGCAGCAGTGCCTCGCACTTGACCTCTAGTTTCATCTCAGGTATCCGAACGGAAAACTATTCCCTTCCTTCCTGGTTTCCTGTCGTAGCCTCTATTATACCGCGATGGTATGAGCTGCTCCCATCCTCAATCCATTCTCCCACCGCCTTAAGTCTCATAGCCACAGTGGCTGCCTCACTCTTAATCTGTATGTCAATGGGTCGGATAACTAGAATAGTCTCCAGTGCCCTAGCGGGCCGCCTTAACCCTAAAACTCCTCAAAAGCATATTGGACGTTCAATATGGGACTCAAATAAAAAGCATTCAGGGGAAGATTACGAATATTGGAAAAAAATTAGGTCCATATAATGAGAGGTGTTTCTACCCCCCAAAACCGCCCAAGTGGGCATATTAGCCGACCATGTGGCACTCAAATGAAAGCAATTTGGGATAAGATTAGGAAAATGACATAAAAATTTTCTATAAAAATGAATTTTGACAACATTTTCTATAGAAATAAAATTTTGGCTACATTTTCTATAAAAAAAAATTTTACAAAATTTTCTATAACAAAAAATTTTACAAAATTTTCTATAACAAGTAAAAGCGTGCTAAGTTCGGCCGGGCCGAATCTTATATACCCTCCACCATGGATCGCATTTGTCGAGTTCTTTTCCCGGCATCTCTTCTTAGGCAAAAAAAAAGGATATAAGAAAAGATTTGCTCTGCTATTAGAGCGATATCAAGATCCGGTTCGGTTTGGACCACAATTAAATTATATGTTGGAGACCTGTGTAAAATGTCAGCCAATTCGAATAAGAATTGCGCCCTTTGTGGGCTCAAGAAGTAAAATAGAGAGATCGATTTATATGGGAGCTGTATCGGGCTATATACCGATTCAGACCATAATAAACACGTATGTTAATGGTCATGAGAGAATCCGTCATACAAAATTTCAGGCAAATCGGATAATAATTGCGACCTCTAGAGGCTCAAGAAGTCAAGATCCCAGATCGGTTTATATGGCAGCTATATCAGGTTATGAACCGATTTGAACCATATTTGGCACAGTTGTTGGATATCATAACAAAATACAACGTGCCAAAATTCATTCAAATTGGATAAGAATTGCGCCCTCTAGAGGCTCAAGAAGTCAAGACCCAAGATCGGTTTATATAACAGCTATATCAGGTTATGAACCGATTTGAACCATACTTGGCACAGTTGTTGGAAGTCATAACAAAACACGTCGTGCAAAATTTCATCCCAATCGGATAAGAATTGCGCACTCTAGAGGCTCAAGAAGTCAAAACCCCAGATCGGTGTATATGGCAGCTATATCAGGTTATGGACCGATTTGAACAATACTTGGCACAGTTGTTGGATATAATAACAAAACGCGTCGTGCAAAATTTCATTCCAATCGGATAAGAATTGCGCACTCTAGAGGCTCAAGAAGTCAAGACCCAAGATCGGTTTATATAACAGCTATATCAGGTTATGAACCGATTTGAACCATACTTGGCACAGTTGTTGGAAGTCATAACAAAACACGTCGTGCAAAATTTCATCCCAATCGGATAAGAATTGCGCACTCTAGAGGCTCAAGAAGTCAAGACCCAAGATCGGTTTATATGGCAGCTATATCAAAACATGGACCGATATGGCCCATTTACAATACCAACCGACCTACACTAATAAGAAGTATTTGTGCAAAATTTCAAGCGGCTAGCTTTACTCCTTCGGAAGTTAGCGTGCTTTCGACAGACAGACGGACGGACGGACGGACGGACGGACGGACGGACGGACAGACGGACGGACATGGCTAGATCGACATAAAATTTCACGACGATCAAGAATATATATACTTTATGGGGTCTCAGACGAATATTTCGAGTAGTTACAAACAGAATGACGAAATTAGTATACCCCCCATCTTATGGTGGAGGGTATAAAAATAAAATATTGACAACATTTTCCATAGAAATAAAATCTTGACAAAATTTTCTATAGAAATAAAATTTTGATAAAATTTTCTATAGAAATAAAATTTCGACAAAATTTTCTATAAAAATAAAATTTTGACACAATTTTTTATAAAAATAAAATTTTGACAAAATTTTCTATAGAAATAAAATTTTGACAAAATTTTCTATAGAAATAAAATTTTGACAAAATTTTCTATAGAAATAAAATTTTGACAAAATTTTCTATAGAAATAAAATTTTGATAAAATTTTCTATAGAAATAAAATTTTGACAAAATTTTCTATAGAAATAAAATTTTGACAAAATTTTCTAAAAAAATAAAATTTTGACAAAATTTTCTATAGAAATAAAATTTTGACAAAATTTTCTATAAAAATAAAAATTTCTATAAAAATTAAGTGTGGACTAAAAAATTTTGGAAAAATATAATTTTGACAAAATTTTCTTAAAAAATTAAATTTTGACAAAATTTTCTTAAAAAATTTTGACAAAATTTTCTATAAAAATAAAATTTTGACAAAATTTTCTATAAAAATAATATTTTGACAAAATTTTCTATAAAAAAATAAAATTTTGACAAAATTTTCTATAGAAATAAAATTTTGACAAAATTTTCTATGAAAATAAAATTTTGACAAAATTTTCTATAGAAATAAAATTTTGACAAATTTTTTATAAAAATCAAATTTTGACGAAATTTCCTATAGAAATAAAATTTTGCAAAATTTTCTATAAAAATAAAATTTTGACAAATTTCTATAAAAATAAAATTTTGACAAAATTTTCTATAGAAATAAAATTTTGACAAAATTTTCTATAGAAATAAAATTTTTACAAAATTTTCTAATAAAATAAAATTTTGACAAAATTTTCTATAAAAATAAAATTTTGACTAAATTTTCTTTAAAAATAAAATTTTGACTAAATTTTCTTTAAAAAATAAAATTTTGACTAAATTTTCTTTAAAAATAAAATTTTGACAAAATTTTCTATAAAAATAAAATTTTGACACAATTTTTTATAAAAATAAAATTTTGACAAAATTTTCTATAAAAAAATTTTGACAAAATTTTCTATAAAAATAAAATTTTGACAAAATTTTCTATAGAAATAAAATTTTGATAAAATTTTTTATAGAAATAAAATTTTGACAAAATTTTCTATAGAAATAAAATTTTGACAAAATTTTCTATAAAAATAAAACTTTGACAAAATTTTCTATAAAAATAAAACTTTGACAAAATTTTCTATAAAAATAAAATGTTGACAAAATTTTCTATAAAAATAAAATTTTGACAAAATTTTCTATAAAAATAAAATTTTGACAAAATTTTCTATAAAAATAAAATTTTGACAAAATTTTCTATAAAAATAAAATTTTGACAAAATATTCTTTAAAAAAATTTTGACAAAATTCTCTATAAAAACAAACTTTTGTAGTAGTTTTCAGTGACTTTTTGACAAGTTTTTAGGAAAATAATGTTTTAGTACATTTTAAGCAAACACCATCTTGACCATGGGGAGTACCACTTGCAAAGCCTTTTTAACCGCACGTAATAAGAAAGCAAGACCACCTCAATTATGTCAACACCAATTGCTTTTTAACCAACCAATAGACTTTTTCAAACTCTTTTGTATACAAAAGAAAATGTAATAAAGCCCAAAGGCAATCATTTAGCTTTCAACAACTTGCGATAATTATTGCAAACAGCTTGTTACAGGTCTTGTCAAGGAGGAGAAATTATTTTGACTTTTGACTTTTAAAAGGCAGCACTTTCAAAGCAAACCATATCAAAAACCAATTTGCACCATTTAACTACAACGAAATGGGCAGATCCAACAAAGCAGACAAACAAGCGAATTAAGTCAAGTGGAAGATATTGAAAACGTGATAAGACAGATGAGAGACAACCAGGAAAGATTAATAGAAAGACCAAGTACTTCAAATCTATGATACAAATTACAAAATTAAAGGAAAAAGCCAAATAAAATATAAAACAGCTCAAAAAAGCGAATTTTAAGGTAACAAGGAATAATAAAATTGAAGATAAACTGGAAGACTCAAACGAAAGGTTTTGAGAGATATCATCGTTAATGGCTACCACATTTTTCGAAAAAATCGTGTAAACAGTTAGCAATCAACAATTTGTTTGCAATTTCACATAAGAAATTAAACAAAAACTTATATCACTCATGAATTTTGGCCCTAGGGCGAAAGTTTCACTTTCAAATAGTGATTCGAAATATTCAAAAATATTTAAGCAATGGACAATGAATTGATAAGGGGTATTTTTGAATTTCATTTGATATTAAAAAATTAAAAATTTCGTCTTCAATACATAAACGTGAAAATAAATTTGCTTACATAATGTTTTTATGGAAAATTTGGTCAAAATTGTATTTCCATAAAAACTTTTGTCAAAATTAGATTTCAATAAAAAATTTTGTAAAAATTTGACTTCTATAAAAAAACTTGTCAAAAATTGGATTCTATGGAAAATTTTCTAAAATTTCATTTCTTTAGGAAATTTTTTAAAAATTAAATTTTTTGTGAAAATTTTTTAAAAAATTTAATTTTGTTGAAAATGTTGTCAAAATTTTATTTTTATGGAAAAATTTTTCAAAAATTTTTTTATAGAAAAATTTTTCAAAAAAAATTTTTATATAAAAATTTGTCAAAATTGAATTTTTGTAGAATATTTTTAATTTTTTTTTCCATAGAAATTTTTTTCAAATTTTTTTTGGAAAAATTTTGTAAAAATTTTATTAAGAAAATTTTGTAAAAATTTTATTAAGAAAATTTTGTAAAAATTTTATTAAGAAAATTTTGTAAAAATTTTATTAAGAAAATTTTGTCATAATTTTTTTTATGGAAAATTTTGTCAGAAGTTCAAATCTATTGAAAATTTTTTCAAAAAAAATTTTATTTCTATAGAAAATTTTGCCAAACTTGTGGGAAGACAAGGTGGTCCATATCCCCAAGGCGGGAAGAATAAACCACAGTACGAATCAGGATTATAGGCCTATTAGTCTGTCATCGTTTTTGCTGAAAACACTGGAAAGACTGATTGACCTAAAGGTGAGAGGGGGGACTGATGCCGGAAAACTTTAGTGGGGCACAACACACATACCTCAACGGCAGGTCGGTGGAGACGGCCCTTTACAAGGTGGTACAGGAGGTCGAGACGTCTCTCCGACAGAAGGATTACACTTTGGCGGCGTTCTTGGATATTGAGGGGGCCTTCAATAATGTGGAGATAGGAGCGATAGTCGCCACAATGGACCGCACGAGGATTCACCCCTTAATCTCCCAATGGACAAATAATATTCTTTATGGCAGGATTATTAATGCGAACCCGGGAGATAGTGTGGTCAGAAGGCGGGTGACCAGAGAAACGCCCCAAGGAGGGGTGTTCTCACCGATTCTATGGATCCTCGTGATGAAATGAAATCCTGATGGATCTTGGTGGGGACGGCACGAAGATTATCGCTTATGCGGACGACGTCCTGCTGCTGGTCTGAGGCAAGTTTATGTCGACGACCAGCGAGATCATGGAAGAGTCACTGAGGAGGTTGTTGCGATGGGCTACCAGAAATGGGTTGAGGAAAAACCCAAGGAAGACGGAGCTGGTGCTCTTTACCCGTAGATATAAGATACCGGCGTTCAGATTCCCGTCCTTGGATGGGATCACCCTGCGGCTGTCGAACGAGGCGAAGTACCTAGGAATAGTCCTCGATTTAAAACTGTCCTGGAAGAGGAAGACGGAGGAAAGAAGCCGTAAGGCACTGTTAGCTTTTTACTCCTGCAGGAGGAAGTTCGGTAGGAAGAGGGGGGGTGACTCCCAGGATGATTATACCACCATCGTGAGACCAGTACAGGCCTATGGGGCACTGGTATGGTGGAATGGCGTAGGGAAGAGGAAGCGTGCGAGGGAGTTCGAAAAGGTCCAGAGACTGGCCTGCGTCGGGATCACAGGGGCACTGAGATCTGCAGGCAGGCCTGAAGGCGATGCTGACTATGCAGCCCATCGGGGCCTATATTTGGAACTGCGCCGCCAGGGTAGCGCTTAGGCTGAGGGAGCTTGGCTTGCTGAAGGAGGATGGTTGCGGCCACAGTTCAATTCTGGGTGTTATGGTTCACGGAGGATGAACTGAGGAGGGTCTCCTGGTACCTGGCAATGGAGTGAGTAGAGTTCGAAAAGGTCGAGAGACTTGCCTGCGTCCGGATAACAGGTTCACTGAGATCCCCAACGCAGGCAGGCCTGGAGGCTATGCTGGATATGCAGCCCATTAGCGCCTATATTTGGAACTGCGCCACCAGAGTCGCGTTTAGGCTGAGGGAGGTCGACATGCTAAAAGAGGATGGTTGCGGCCACAGTTCTGTTCGATTCTGGGTGTTATGGATACGGAGGGTGGATTGGGGGTCTATTCGGACGCACTCAATACCAGTATGTCTCCGAAACTGCCGTACAGTCGTCCGTACGGTCTTTCAGGCAGAGGTCTGCGCTATTGCAGTGATCGCAAGGGAAATTCTGTTAAGGGGCTTACCGCCCTCGAAATTCAGAATTTATGTGGACAGTATGGCGGCGCTCAAGGCCTTGGGGTCGAGGATGATTAGGTCGAGATGCGTGGCAGATTGTTTGGAATCCCCGGATAGGCTCCGGATCCACAATGTGACGCTGACATGGGTCCCTGGGCATGATGGTATTCCAGGAAATGAGAGGTCGGACGAGTGCGTCAGGAGGGGTTCGTCTGCGGCGGGCGGACCAGACGAACCCCTCCTGGTCTTGCCTACGTGCTTTTTGTCGATCTACTTAACACACTAGATGGGATGGCCAGGGCGGCGTTGGTGGCGAGATGGGACTCGTTGGATAGTTTCCGGACTGCGAAGGCCCTATGGCCCGTCATCAACCAGAGGAGGGCGAGGGAGTTGCTGGCGTTCGATAAGAAGTCGATGAGTACCTTGACAGGGGTCATAATCGGACACTGGGGGGATACCGCACAATGAGTTTCTGTAGGAGTTGCCTCGATGAGGATGAGGAGGAGACTATTGAGCACTTGCTGTGTTCCTGTCCAGGTCTGCTGAGACGTAGGTTCTCCTTTCTCGGGAGACGTTTCTTCCGTGATCTGTGTGAACTTGCTAACGTACTTTTGGTATGTCTCCTGAGTTGCCTCGATGAGGATGAGGAGGAGACTATTGAGCACTTGCTGTGTTGCTGTCCGGGTCTGCAGAGATGTAGACTCTCCTTTTGGGGAGCCGTTTCTTCTTCTCTGGGTGAACTTTCAAACGTACCTCTGGTATGTCTCCTGAGGTTTGTTAAGGGAACAGGATGGTTCCGACAAGGGGTGCCACAAGCTCCGGCGTAGGTAGATCCGTGCCTGCGTAGGGACGGTCGGTTTTTCGCCCCCCGCTCGGGTTCTCCATTTCTAGTGTCTTTTTTTTAATCGTCTATAATCTCTTGTCCGAGGTCTCACGCTTTTTTTCTCTTCCCCTTTCTCTCTCTAGGGTACCACAATGGGCCAAACTGGGCTCCGAGTCAACTCACCTTTGGTGGGCAATCCATTTAACCTAACCTCAATTTGTAAAGAAAAATTTGTCAAAATTTTAAATTTATAAAAAAATTTGTCAAAATAGGAATTTTTTTGCAAAAATATATTTTTTTGGATAGTCTTGTCAAAATTTTCTATTATAACAAAATTTTTACAAGAATACCAAAAAAATAAATTTTTGAAAAAAATTTTCAAAAAATTTTAATGTTATAGAAAATTTTTTCACAAATATTTTTTTAAAAAATATTTTGTCAAAATTTTGTTTCAATAGAAAATGTGTCAAAATTTTATTTTTATAGAAAATTTAAAAAAAAAATTTTTTGTAGAAAATTTTTTCAAAATTTTTTTTATAGAAAATTTTTTCAAAATTTTTTTTATAGAAAATTTTTTCAAAATTTTTTTATAGAAAATTTTTTCAAAATTTTTTTTATAGAAAATTTTGTCTAAAATTTTTTTCTATAGAAAATTTTTTCAAAATTTTATTTCTATAGAAAATGTTGTCAAAATTTTATTTTTATAGAAAATTTTGTCAAATTTATATTTTTAAAGAAAATTTTGTCAAAATTTTTTAAAGAATGTTTTGTCAAAATTTTATTTCATAGAAAATTTTGTCAAAATTTTATTTCTATAGAAAATTTTGTCAAAATTTTATTTTTATAGAAAATTTTGTCAAAATTTTATTTCTATAGAAAATTTTGTCAACATTTTATTTCTATAGAAAATTTTGTCAAAATTTTATTTCTATAGAAAATTTTGTCAAAATTTTATTTCTATAGAAAATGTTGTCAAAATTTTATTTCTATAGAAAATGTATATATTTTTAATAATAATAATATATTTTTTTAATTTTAATAATAATATATTTTTAAGGTCTTAACATTACTCATGTCCGACCTCATTTGTCAACTCAAGTGCACTGACAATGATCTGTCACAAATCATTGTCATTGCTTACAAATGCTTAAATGGGCCATCTCATAAAATGTCTTAATAAAATCATTGCAAGTAAAATTTATCACAACTTACCACAAAATCATAAACTACAACTTCAAAACATAATTGTATAGTCAGCAATGGACTAAAAATATATAATCTCATGACTTATGTACAACAAAATGACAAAAAACGATACTTCCTTTTGGATTCAAGTTACTTGACATGATATTTCTGTTTTTTTTTTTTATTTTCGACCGTATCGACCACTTCAATTTGTATGGGAACAATTTGAATATGAAACGAAGAAGAAGAAAAAACCTAAATGAACAAACGAATGATTCGCTATGACCAACAATCATTGTTGTCTGCATGGGATTTCCTCAATCGTAGTTGCTCACAGCAGGTACGTGATCAACTTCACAAACGCCAGCCAAAGTTTGCATGTGCTCACCGCTATTATTTGTTTAATTTTTATTATTAACCAATTGAAAAATAGGCTAACTGTGGTAAAGTTACCTTGCTGTCGTTGTTGTAACAGCTACCAAATATTAGTGCAGGTTGCTTTTGAATTATTAGGCCAACGAACGAAAAAGAAAATCTAACAGTGTTCCGGGAACGAAAAAAAATTTGATTAAAAAAATTCTAGAGAATAAAAAAATTTTAGAAAATTTTAGAAAATTTTCTATAGAAATATAATTTTGACAAAAAATTTTATCGAAACAACATTTTGAAAGAAATGTCAAAAAAAAAAAAAATTACAAATAAAATAAAATTCGAACAAAACTTTTTACAGAATATAAATCAAACAAAATTTTCCACAAAAATAAAATTTTGAAAAAATTTTCCATAAAAATAAAATTTTGAAAAAAAATTTCCATAAAAAAGGTTGTGACAAAATTTCGAAATATAAAATTTTAACAAAATTTTAAAAAAAAAAATTTTAACAAAATTTTCCAAAAATATTTTAACAAATTTTTTAAAAAAAAATTTTAACAATATTTTCTAAACAAATATTTAAACAAAATTTTCTAAAAAAAAATTTAACAAAATTTTTCTAAAAACAAATTTAACAATATTTTCTAAAAAAAATTTAAACAAAATTTTCTTAAAAAAAATTTAACAAAATTTTTAAAAAAATAATTCTAACAAAATTTTTCAGAAAAATAACATTTTGAAAAAAATTTTCCATAAAAATAAAATTTTGAAAAAAAATTTCTATAAAAAAGTTGTGACAAAATTTCGAAATAAATAACATTTTTACAAAATTTTCTAAAAAAAATTTTAAAAAAAATTTCTAAAAAAAATTTTAAAAAAATTTTCTAAAAAAAATTTAACAAAATTTTCTAAAAAAAAAATTAACAATAAAAAATTTTAACAAAATTTAAAAAAAAAAAAATTTAACAAAATTTTCTAAAAAAAAAATGTTAACAAAATTTTCTAAAAAAAAAAAAAATTTTAACAAAATTTTCTAAAAAAAAAAAAAATTTAATTTTAATTTAAAAATTAAAATTTTTAGAAAATTTTCTTTAAAAGTAAAATTTTGAAAAAATCTTTTATATAAAAATCAATTTGTGTTTGTTTGTAGGTTTGTTTGTTTGTTTGTATGTTTGTGTATTCCTTACAGACTCAAAAACGGCTGAACCGATGTTCTTAAAAATTTCCCAGATGGTGCATAATGCTCCCATGGTGAAAATAGGGTACTAAATTTTTTGATATCTGAAGGGAGAGCGGACCCTCCCCCTTATCTTAATTTTCAGAAACGCCAGATCTCGGTGATGGGTGGTGCGATTATAGCGAAATTTTGTATACTCTCTTAAAGTAACTTAAAAATAAAAATTTGGTATCCAAATTTCGGATGGGGTACCTAGGGGGGCTGCCCCACCCCCAAAACCTACCAAACATATATATAGACCAATCATGACAATATGGGACTTAAATGAAAGGTATTTAAAATAAGAAAACGTATCTAATATCCAGTTGTCGAACCACGTGTTAGGGGGACCCCCCCAAACCCCAAAACACCTCTAAATCGGGCATACTTACCGACCATGGCAATATGGGGCTCAAATAAAAAGTATTTGACTATAGAATAAGAGTTTGATATCATAATGTGGAACCAAGTGTTTGAGGGCCGCCCATGCCCAAAAAAACACACCCAAAGAGGACAAATTTACAACCATAGCAATATGGGTCTCAAATGAAAGGTTTGAAAGGGAATAAAGCATAAATCTGGTATCAATATTCGGGAAAAAGTGTCTATGGGGCCACCCCACCCCCATAACACCAATTAAGAGGTATTTTAGAGTAGAGCGAAGTCACTGAGGTGCCGCCCAAAACACCCCCAAACCGTCTATGGAAATATGGGCTCAAATGAGTGATAATTGGGAGTAGACCACGAATCTGAAGCAAACATTCGGGCCCAACTGTCTAAGGGACGTCCCAGCCCCATAAGAACGCCCAAATAGGACGTATTTGCACGCCATGACAATTTAGGTCTTAAAGAGAGTGGAGATTGATATTGAAAGTTTTCAGGGCTCATACCCTAAACCGAACATATTTGCTGACTTTTGCAACAAGGGGTTTGAATGAAAGGTATTTGAAATCCAACTTTGAGTTCAATGGCAATATGGGGTTCAAATAATTGATATTGAGAGTGGAGCACGATGCTGTTTTATTTGCAGGGCTAAGTGTTTGGGGAACAACCCCACTTCCCAAAACACACCTAAATCGGACATATTTACCGACCAGGTCAATGTGGGGCTCAAATGAAAAGTATTGGGGAGTAGAGCATGAAATTTATACCCATTTTCGGGACAAATTTTTTTTCTACAATTATTTACTGAACATCGTAATATGTGGCTCAAGTAAAGGTATTTGGGAGTAGAATACGAATCTGATATCTAAATGTGGGATTATTTTTTTGGGGCACCGCCCCTTCCCCAAAATTACAAATTTACCGACTAAATGAAAGGTATTTGAGATTAGAAAAGGAATTTGATAATCAAATTTGGGGCCATGTGATTGGGTACGCCTCAATCCAAAAACTTCCCTTTAACCAATGGCGATATAGGGTTAAAATAAATGGTATTTGAGAGAAGAGCACGATGCGGATATTTTTTTCAGGGCCAAGTGTCTGAGGATCAACTCACCCCGAAAACACCGAAAAATCGGACATATATTTTTACGGGTCAAGGCAATATGGGACTCAAATAAAAGGTATTTGGGAGTAGATTACGAAATTCATACCCACTTTCGGGACCACGTTTCTGGGGGGGGGGGAGCACACCACCCCATAAATCAGAAAAAATCATTTAATTAATTTTTTTTTTTTTATATAAAATTTTGTCAACTTTTTTTTTTTAATCGAAAATGTTGTCAATTCTTTTTCTTTAAAACACTGTCAAGACTTTGTTTGTTTTTGCAGCTGTTATGGTCTTTTTAAGTAAATACTCTCTTATGTTGTTAACAAAAATATTTGTAATCATTTGTTGGTTTCTTTGCCGCTACGAAAATATTAACTTCACCACAGAGCCATTATTTGGCCCGTAAGGATTGAGAAATGATTTCAGCAGAAGAAATATTTTGGGCTTTTTTTACATTTTTTTCTCTGTTAGATATGGCATGTTTCTTTTTATGGTGTTGGACAAATTTTGCATATTTTCAATTGAAACAGTTTTGGCACTTTTTTTCATTGGTTTTGGGAATGGGGGAAGAGGAGGGCTTTGGTGAGCTATGTGGGGTAATAAAGCAATTACCAGACAGCAGGGGATTTTGTATAGAAATAGTTACAAAAGGCTTTCAAGCAATTAAGGTAATTGTAAAATATTACATGACCAAAAATATCGATGGGATTAGAAACACACTTGAAAAGGGGGTGAAAAGAAATAGCGAAGATGGGACATAAAAGCAAAAAATGGGACATAGACAAAAAAATAATCAGTAGCGAACTTTAGATGAAATTTTTTTGAAGAGAGAGCTGAAAGTGGTTTAAAAGCGCACAGACAGAATTTCACTTTTTGTTATTTTCATTGGGATTACCAGTGCAGGGTTGAGGGTTCGATTCCCCCCATAGGTTTGGTCTGTTGCTACTGGTGGTATCACAATGATCTAAAATAGTCCAAAAGAGTCTGTTTAGAAAATAGACTGCCACTCTAACCTAAGCTAACAATACGCCAAGGTTTTTTTCTATTTTTATTTTTATTTTTTTCTATTAAAGCATCATTTATACTGAAACGATATTTCACTCTTCTTTGTTCGATTAACATACCAACACACTACATTATAACATTATAACATTAATAAAGTTTTATGTGGCGCCACAACTTTAGACTACACATAGGGGTCTTTCTTGTATGGCAGGGTGAAATGTCAGCTACCATGTGCACTCATACCTTGATATTGTTGGCTCAAATGACTTGTAATGCTCATTTTGTGTACACTAAAGGCCTTTATGAGGCTCATTAAAAGCAAACAACATGTAGCCAAAGTCACTTAACAACAAACACAGTCAGTCAAAAGGTTATGGCACAAAAGTCATTAAGCAAATCGAGCATAAACTTTCCAACAAATGGCAAATTTTTCTATTCAAGACAAAAAATGCTTAAAATTAATTGACAAATATATAGAGGAGAAATATTACACTGCTTAAAGTAATAGCAAATATAATTAACTTAAAATGTAAATACAAAAATAATTGCCAAAAACATTTTCCTTCACTTTTTTTTAATTAAAGAAAATTCGAAAAATTCCTTGATATCTCCCTAAAAACCTAAGCTGAAATTTAAAACCCCATATAAAAATACGGCTGCCAATAACAAAGCCTTTATCTAGAAACATCGCTCTTAATGTACGCTTTTAGTCCATGAAGCTTTACAAAACGACTTAGGTTTATCTTTTCCTTTTTTAAACATTTTCCACAGAAATACTGTTTGGCCAACACTTATTTATGTTTACCATAAATTTCCCTCTAAAAAGTGACTTTTCTTCAGGATGACGACCTGCAGACAATAACACTAAACTCTAATGACAGTGTATACATGGGTAATAATTTTTCTATTTAGTTGCTCACAGAAAAAAAGGAAGCCTGCAAGAAACTAAAGATGTTTTTCTACAACAAAACAACCATAATTAACCAAGCAACCTAGGGGATAGATTAAATGACTCCATGGTAGTTAGCAAACCTTAAGGGGGTGATTTGACGAAAAAAAAGAAAAATATAAAGAAAAAACTTGCAAACTGAAGGTAGTCATTTAGCAAAATCCCAACAAGGAGGTAGATAATTGCCATATTTAGCAGGAAAAGCAAAATTAATGCTTTTTCTACCAAAAAAAGAAGTGCTTCAAATTTGATATCAACGATAGAATGGCAAAATTTGTACAAATTTTAATTCTATAGAAAATTTTTTCAAAATTTTATTTCTATAGAAAATTTTGTCAAAATTTTATTTCTATAGAAAATTTTGTCAAAATTTTATTTCTATAGAAAATTTTGTCAAAATTTTATTTCTATAGAAAATTTTGTCAAAATTTTATTTCTACAGAAAATTTTATCAAAATTTTATTTCTATAGAAAATTTTGTCAAAATTTTATTTCTATAGAAAATTTTGTCAAAATTTTATTTCTATAGAAAATTTTGTCAAAATTTTATTTCTATAGAAAATTTTGTCAAAATTTTATTTCTATAGAAAATTTTGTCAAAATTTTATTTCTATAGAAAATTTTGTCAAAATTTTATTTCTATAGAAAATTTTGTCAAAATTTTATTTCTATAGAAAATTTTGTCAAAATTTTATTTCTATAGAAAATTTTGTCAAAATTTTATTTTTATGGAAAATTTTGTCAAAATTATATTTTTATAGAAAATTTTGTCAAAATTTTATTTTTAAAAAAAACTTTGTCAAAATTTTATTTTTATAGAAAATTTTGACAAAATTTTATTTCTATAGAAAATTTTGACAAAATTTTATTTTTATAGAAAATTTTGTCAAAATTTTATTTTTATAGAAAATTTTGTCAAAATTTTATTTTTATAGAAAATTTTGTCAAAATTTTATTTTTTAAGAAAATTTTGTCAAAATTTTATTTCTATAGAAAATTTTGTCAAAATTATATTTTTATAGAAAATGTTGTCAAAATTTTATTTTTATAGAAAATTTTGTCAAAATTTCATTTTTATAAAAAATTTTGTCAAAATTTTATTTTTTTAGAAAATTTTGTCAAAATTTTATTTCTATAGAAAATTTTCTCAAAATTTTATTTCTATAGCAAATTTTCTCAAAATTTTATTTCTATAGAAAATTTTCTCAAAATTTTATTTCTATAGAAAATTTTCTCAAAATTTTATTTCTATAGAAAATTTTGTCAAAATTTTATTTTTATAGAAAATTTTGTCAAAATTTTATTTCTATAGAAAATTTTGTCAAAATTTTATTTTATAGAAAATTTTGTCAAAATTTTATTTTTATAGAAAATTTTGTCAAAATTTTATTTCTATAGAAAATTTTGTCAAAATTTTATTTCTATAGAAAATTTTGTCAAAATTTTATTTTATAGAAAATTTTGTCAAAATTTTATATCTATAGAAAATTTTGTCAAAATTTTATTTTTATAGAAAATTTTGTCAAAATTTTATTTTTATAGAAAATTTTGTCAAAATTTTATTTTTATAGAAAATTTTGTCAAAATTTTATTTTTATAGAAAATTTTGTCAAAATTTTATTTTTATAGAAAATTTTGTCAAAATTTTATTTTTTAAGAAAATTTTGTCAAAATTTTATTTCTATAGAAAATTTTGTCAAAATTTTATTTTTATAGAAAATTTTGTCAAAATTTAATTTTTATAAAAAATTTTGTCAAAATTTTATTTTTATAGAAAATTTTGTCAAAATTTTATTTTTATAGAAAATTGTGTCAAAATTTTATTTTTATAAAAAATTTTGTCAAAATTTTATTTTTTAGAAAATTTTGTCAAAATTTTATTTTTATAGAAAATTTTGTCAAAATTTTATTTCTATAGAAATTTTTGTCAAAATTTTATTTCTATGCAAAATTTTGTCAAAATTTTATTTCTATAGAAAATTTTGTCAAAATTTTATTTTTATAGAAAATTTTGTCAAAATTTTATTTTTATAGAAAATTTTGTCAAAATTTTATTTTTATAGAAAATTTTGTCAAAATTTTATTTTTATAGAAAATTTTGTCAAAATTTTATTTCTATAGAAAATTTTGTCAAAATTTTATTTTTATAGAAAATTTTGTCAAAATTTTATTTTTATAGAAAATTTTGTTAAAATTTTATTTTTATAGAAAATTTTGTCAAAATTTTATTTCTATAGAAAATTTTGTCAAAATTTTATTTTTATAGAAAATTTTGTCAAAATTTTATTTTTATAGAAAATTTTGTCAAAATTTTATTTTTATAGAAAATTTTGTCAAAACGCTATTTGGCGGTATTTGGGGTTGGGGCGACCTTCTATTAATTGGATCCGTCGAATACTTTTCATTTGAATCCCATATAGATAGGCACGTCGAATATACATGTTTTTGGGTTGGAGCGGCTCGCTGGGTACTTGGACCCCATGTTTAATACGATATTCGTTTTCTAGTCTCCAATACCTTTCATTTGGTACCCATATTGTGCCTAATGGTACACTTTTGGTTTTGGGTGGCGTTTTCCCCTTCCGATATCGAAAACTTATATAGTCTATGTTTCCTTCCAGAAAAACCCACACAATCTGTGAAAATTTCTAGATAATCGGTTCGGCAGTTTTTGAGTCTATACGGAACTAACAAACACAAATTGATTTTTATATATAGGACTAGCTGAGCGCGATCCGCTCTGCTGCGCCTGATAATGTTGGAGAAAAGTACTCTAAATTTAAAAATGTCTGGCTAATTTGAGTTAAAAATTTATTTTTCTATAGATTTTTCTACCCTCAAATACCTATAATTTAAACTGTAAGTAAGTAAAAGTCCTGTTTGGGGGTTTGGTGGACCCAAGAGACTTGGTTTCATTTCAGATCCATACTGTCATGGTTGGTATATATGTTCGATTTGAGGGGTTTTTTTTTGGGAGTGGAATGACCCACGAAACACTTAGTCCCACAATTGGATATCAGATTCGTTTTACTACTCTCAAATCCCTTTAATTTGATACCCATATTGTAGTGATAGGTCTATAAATTCGTTTGGCGGGTTTAGGGGTGGGCGGCCCTCCTCGGCACAACTCCCCAGATTTTGATACCAAACTTTTGTTTTTAGGTTATTGTAAGTGTGCAAACAAAATTTCTCTTAAATCGCTTTACCCATTTCCGAGATCTGGTGTTTTTGAAAATTATGATAAGGGGGAGGGTGGGAAAGTTAAAAAATAATATCGCAAACAACCGCAACGAAATTCCTATATTTTATTTTTCATTATTCAAAGGACTGATAATCTATTATAAACACCCTGCCCTCTTTCTGTTCATGTTGGCTCCTCCAAATTAGTGCCATCTACTGGCTGTTGGCTCAACTACATCCAATGGAAAGCAGCCGGTATATTTGTCCAATTGAAGGGTTTTTTTTTGGGATGGAGTGACCCACGAAACACTTAATACCACAATTGGATATCAGATTCGTTTTCTACTCTCAAATCCCTTTAATTTGATTTCAATAGTGATTGGTCTATAAATCCGATTGGCGGGTTTGGGGGTGGGGGCCCTCCTAGGCACTACACCCCAGATTTTGATACCAAACTTTTGTTTTTAGGTTATTGTAAGTGTGTGATTAGCTTTGGGGGGGGGATTCCAAATATATGATGTAAAGCGAAAGTCGTAGATGAGTGGACTGTATGTAGCAGCTTGTTATTCCTCAGAGTTGGGGAATAACAAGCAAAGAAATAGAATACCCACAGCAACACCGCAAAGGAGTAAAAAACAAAACACAAGTTTGGTTTCAGTAAAAACGTTATAATGTGTAAGTTTATTTAAATAGGGTTAGTGGGTTAGGTAGGTGTTACGCTAGGGAAAGAGATGAAAAGAGGAGTTAGAATGTACAAACTTTACCGATCGAACGCTGATGACCAAGTGTTTGATGGTAAGTTTCTAAAAAGGGCATGTAGTCAGGAATGTTCTAATTCCATATCATTCCTTTAGTACAAACTGACATCCCTTTTAGCATTCTATTACAATCAGAGTTGGGAAGTACAATTTAACAATTTAATTCAATTATAATTCAATGGTACAATTAAATTCAAGTATTCAAAACAAAACAAAATATAAAATCAAATGTTAAGGACAGGATTGTCCATGCCGCCGGCCTTGCATCTACGCAACATCTTCGCAGATAACTGTTGCCACACATTTCAGCGCCTCAGCGAGCAGCTGTTTCTGCAGCAGCTCAGACGGCTTGATTTCTGGTCGTTGGCTTCTTGTCCTCAACTTCTTGCGTCTGGGGGTGGCTTCAGTCGTCGCTTTCTTCGTGTAGCGGTTGGCAACTTTGGGGCTTACATATGCTGGTGTGAGGGCGGTAGGAGGCACCGGAATTTGTGGGTGCAGCATCGTATGGTGCTGGTAGCCGCATTTTCGACAGGTGGCGGCTGAGTGGCAGTCCTCCACCTCGTGACTCCGGGCCAGGCAGTTCATACAATATTTGTGGTTACGGACGGTCACCCTCCTATCTACCACCGTCATGCCGCAGAAGATTCGGCAGTAGCGGAGCGAGTGCCTCTCCAAACAGATGGCGCACTCATAAATTTTGTTGAGATTCATTTGCTTTGAGCCCATTTTTTTTTTTTTTGGAAATGAAGAAGGTAAGTAAGGTTTTTACGGATTAGAAGAAGCCAATGAAATGAGGTGAAATGTGGGGTTAGATGAGGGTTAGATGTGGATTTAAGCGGTGATGTTAGTGTTATTTAAGGCGAGTATGAATGGGAGGAAGATTATGATAGTGATGAGTCTAATGGATCTTGGTCCAAGAGAGGTAAATAACAAAGTTTGACTATGGGACGAGTTATTGTACCAGACGATATCCGTATATCCGCGACTCGAGTATTGTCGTCGGATCCTGGATGAGTCCGGATTATTCTCCCTAAACGCCAGTCGTTAGGAGGTAGCAGGTCATCCATGACCACGACCAAATCGCCTATCTTCAAGTTCCGATCCGAACCCTTCCACTTATATCTCTTATGGAGTGCCTTAAGATAATCTTCCCTCCACCTTATAGCGAATTGGTGATGAAGGGCTTTGAGTTTTGTCCATCTGTTGACCAGGGACAACCTCTGTGAATCCTGCTCAGGAAATGCCATGATAGGGGACCCCTTAATAAAGTGGCCGGGTGTCAAAGCCGTCAAATCACTCGGATCAGCAGAAATCGCTGATATGGGTCTGGAGTTGAGAATTCCCTCAATACGGGCAAGAAGAGTAGCAAACTGCTCGAAAGTGAATCGGTGAGCCCCAGTAATTCTCTTAAAATGGTGCTTAAAGCTCTTCACTGCGGATTCCCACAATCCGCCCATATGCGGTGCGTAGGGAGGAATAAACTGCCATTCGAAGCCATGACTGGAGTACTTCTCGGCTATATCGTCTGCTGAAGTCTTCACGAAAGTCATGAATTCTCTTAGCATTTTTCGGCTGGCGCCGACGAAATTTCTACCATTATCGGAAACTACCCTCTGGGGTAGCCCCCGCCTTCCGACGAATCGTGTGAATGCAGCCTCAAATGCTGCTGAAGAGAGCTCGGAACATGGCTCTAAGTGTATTGCTTTCGTCGCGAAACAGACGAAAACGGAAGCATATCCCTTTACCATGGGGGAGCGGCGTAAAGTAGAGCTTTTAAGCTCGAAAGGCCCTGCAAAATCGACTCCAGTAATGTGAAAAGGAGGAGTCAGAGCGCATCTCGAAGGAGGTAGTGGAGCCATGATCTGAGCACATGGTCTATGCTTAAAAATGATGCACGTCCTGCATCTGTGTATGACGCCCTTTACCCTAGGCTTGAGTCTAGAAATATAAAACTCCGTTTGGACCATTCTGCACATAAGTGTGCAATCGGCATGAGCCAGGAAATGATGTAAATGGAGTAGGTACAAGTGGCATAATCGGGAATTTCCGGGTAAGATCACGGGATGTCTCTCATTATATGGAAGAGAAGAATCAGCCAGTCGTCCATCAACTCGCATGACCCCTTCGCGATCCAGAAATGGATTCAACACCTTTAGTGAACTTCTCTCGCTTATTGCCTCGGACTTGCCTAACAGGTCGTATTCATCATGATAAAATTTCCTTTGAGACAGTGAAATTAGGCGAATCTTAGCAAATTTCACTTCCTTATGCGAAAGATATAAAGAAGTATTCTTCTCGGTAGAGCGATATCTACTAAGACAGTTGCCGTAGAATCGAAAAATATAAGAGACCACCCTTAGAGACCGAGTATAAGAAGAAAACCTCTGCAATATGTCGGATTCTTCATTCGTCTCGTGAAATGTCTGTACCTTCGAACGCCTTCCCAACTCCGGCGACTCCAAGGGATTGTTCCTTGGCCATGACGAACTTGGTTGAGTCAGCCAACATGGGCCATTGAACCATAGAGGGTTCATATTCAAATACTGAGGTGTACATCCCCTCGTGCCAAGATCGGCAGGATTATCATGCGTCGGGACGTGACGCCAAACACCATTAGGGACAAGATCGTGAATCTTTGAGGTTCGATTAGCAACATATGTCTCCCAAGACCAAGGCGGCTTTGAAAGCCAGCCGAGTACTATCGAAGAGTCCGTCCATAGAGTTATGCTGCTGATCTCGTAGTCGCATGTAGATAAAACATAATCGACCAACTTGGCAAGAAGGTATGCACCATTCAGCTCCAGCCGTGGGAGACAAACAGGCTTAAGAGGCGCAACCTTGCTTTTGGCGACCAGAAGATTAGAGAAAACCACAGACTTCTCGTTCTGACATCGCATATAAACGCAAGCGCAGTATGCAGCTTGTGAAGCGTCTGAAAATCCATGGATTTCTATGACGTCGTCAGGGACAAATCTAATCCATCTGGGTATAGAAAGGCTCTCCACGTGATATAGATCGGAGACAATTGCATCCCACGCAAGCTGAGAATCCCTGCCGAGAAAGTCGTCCCATTCAAGTCCTTCTAACCACAGTTGTTGCATAAGAATCTTGGCCCTAATAATAATAGGTGTGATCCAACCAGCGGGATCAAATAGCTGGGCAATTGCAGAGAGAATTTTGCGTTTCGTCATTTCATGATTTGACTCAACGGGTTTGACGGAATAGCCAAAAGTGTCAGTTAAAGCGTTCCATTTGATTCCCAGCGTCTTAGCTGAACTTGACTCCTGGAAGCGTAAAAATTCAGAATCGTAAAGATCCTCAGGTGAGAGATGAGCCAGTAGCTGATTATCGTTGGCAATAAACTTCCTAAGGGGAAATCCTGCTTGTTTCAAAACCACAAGCAGGTCCTTCTGGGCTTGGACCGCTTCGTCCACAGAGAAGCCTCCGGACAATATATCGTCGACATAGGTTTCTCGTCTGAGAATACCTGCGACATGAGGATAATCGTGTTCTGAATCTGACGCCAGTTGTAACAGTGTACGTATAGCGAGAAACGGAGCGCAATTTACGCCAAAAGTGACGGTCCTAAGTTGATAGTCCTTAACCGGACCATTCGCTTCGGGTTTAAACAATATCCGCTGGTATGGTCTGTCGTGGGGATGAACAAGAATTTGTCTGTACATTTTCTGGATGTCTCCACAGAAAACGTATCGGTACTTCCTCCAATTGAGAAGCACAGAAGTCAAATCAGACTGCAATGTGGGTCCTACGTGGAGTACATCATTCAATGAGTAGCCAGACTTTGTCCTTCGAGAAGCGTTGAAAACAACTCGGACTTTCGTCGACTTGTGCTCAGGGCGTACAACGGCGTGATGGGGTAAATAAAAAGAGTTAAATTTACCCTCCATGGATATCTCACGAGAAGACGTTTCTTCCATGTGATTAAGAGTCAGATATTCGCCTAAAACAGCGTTGTATTGAGATTCTAATTCGGGTTCTTTCGAAAGATTTTGCTCCATACGATTATACTGAGCAAGAGCCAAGAATCTAGACGATCCTAAATACAAAGAGTATGAGAATTCGTCTTTGAACGGTAACCTCACCATATAACGACCGTCCGATATTCGAGTTGTAGTTTTCCTGTAGAATTCTTCACAGAACGCATCAGAATCTGAGACGAGAGGAGACGAGGGTATTTCTTCCTGTTCCCAAAACTTCCTGAGAAGATCGCTTATTGCGGGTTCTTCTGGTTTGAGAACGTTCACAGAGAAAGAGAATACAGTTTCAGCTCGCATTGGGCCACTGAGCACCCAACCGAATATAGTATTGTATGCTGAAGTGTCACCACAAATATTCTTCTTGATTCCTTCAATATTGATGAAACGTTCGGAATCATTGCCAAGAACTAAATCAATTTGGGCTGATTTATTAAAATGGGGATCCGCCAGATCGAGATCTTCTAAATCTGAAGGATGTGGTATTTTGAATGAGTAAGACGGTAAACGTCTGGTTAATTTTGGCAGCACAATTGCTGAAATAGTGAAACGTACATCGTGTTTTTCGGATACCACCACTAATTGACATTCTTTGTCAGAGATCTGAGTTTGTTCTCCAATACCGAAAATTTCGAATTGGGCTTTAGTAGTGGGAATTTGTAATAAATTCTGAATTCGTTTTGAGATAAATGTTCGTTGAGAACCCGGGTCTATTAGGGCTCTAACAGTGAATAATTCTCCCTGATGTTCAATTTGGACTAAAGCTGTCCTTAGAAGAATCATATCGTTGTTTGAGGCAAAATTTGCTTGAACACCGGAAGGACGATTTTGTCTTGATGTAGAAGGAATATCGTCTTGTGACTGATAATTTGGTTCTGCGTCACTTGACTTCGTCTCGGAAGTTTGTGGTTGAGAGACATTATTGTTGTTATCAGTGGTTTTCCTAAGATGGAGAAGACTGTGATGTGCTTTGTGACAAATAATGCATGTATTTTTGCTTTTACAACTTGCTTTTAGATGGTTTGAAGCCAAACAATTATTGCAAATTTTATTCTTGTAGACAAAGTCTATACGCTGTTGTGCTGTAAATTTGCGAAAATCTGGGCAAGTCCTAATTGAATGTTTGGAAACACAAACAGGACATGACGAATTTAGTTTCTCTTGGGAGTGATACGTTTGAATTTTGGCAGATGAGTTATTTGGTGACTGAGTCTTGGCAGAATTTTGAGACGGGATGTTATTCTGTTGTTTTGTAGACTTAATGCTGGTGAAGCGTTCTACAACCTCGAATCTGTTTATGAGGAACTCGTCAAGTTGGTTCCATGTCGGTAAATCTCGGTGGGATTTCAAAGATTGTTCCCAAAGAGAAAGAGTTTCCTCTGGTAATTTCGTCGATACCAGATATATCAAAATCGGATCCCAACTTTCGACGTCAACGTCAAGTGTCTTGAGAGTACACAGACAATCATTTACTGCCGATTGGATTCTCTGAATGGAATCACTATTCTCTACTGTTGCTGTAGGAATATTAAAAAGCATCTTCAGTTGATTGTCAACAAGCACACGCTTGTTTTCGTAGCGGGATTTCAGAGCACTCCATGCTATGTCGAAATTCTCGTCACATAAGGTGTACCTTTTGACGATTGCACCAGCGGCACCTCTGGTTTTATTCCGCAAATGGTAAAGTTTCTGAGCTTTCGTTAACTTGGGGTGGTTAACATAGACTGCCGTGAACATATCACGGAATGACGGCCATTCCTCGTAGCCTCCTTTGAAAATCTCAGTGTCACAAGGCGGTACCTTAATGCAGCTGTTTGAGACTTCCAGAGACGTGTTTTGAGGAATATATTGCTGTTGTGGTATATAACTGGGGATAAGACTGTGTCTCGTAGACTGTCTAGTATTCCCGCTAGCTATTCTGAGAATATCCAGAATTTGAGATCTGGCTGTGTAATACGCCTCAGAACTGGCGTTGAAATTTATCTTCGCATTTTCCCTGAAGTCCCTGGTGTTCGAAGACCTTGGAGACAGCATAACACCTTCATAAGTTGCCTGTAGCCTTTGCCAACGGCTCTCCAAGTCCTCTAGTTTCACCTCCAAAACCGAGTCGGTTTGGTCAGAAATGTCACTTTGTTCAAATTGTGTACAAAATGAGATCAAGTGATCACAATCGAACAAAAATTTATCGTTGTTGAGGGAAGTCTCCATAGATGCACCACCTGTAATTCCGGTGGAATTACTGTGGTCAGTAGACCCCGATGTCGGATTGGTATCCATACATCCAGTGTCCCCTGTGCCGGTCTTAGCACCTTTAGTCGTCAGACTCATCTCGAAAAAAGGGAAGAACAGAACTGTACGACAATGACAAATATGATATGGATGGAGTCAGCTAGAAGAAGAATCGATATCTCGTAGGTTCACCAAAAAAAGATCTTCGCGCGAATCTGTATGGCTTTTGAACCCCAAGCGTGATGTGATCCGTTGAATGAGAAACTGTTATTTTAATTGTAAGTGCAATCAAAATGTAGAGCGATCAGGAAATGTAAGCTGCAGAGCGGGAATGCAACGAATTGCCAAAAAAATACAACTTACAAATGCCAACAATCAATGTAAAAATAGTCTCACTCAAAGCAGAATGCAAAGTCGAAGAATGTGGGCCGATCGGGGTGATGCAATGGATTGCGAAAATTCTGTGAGGTACAGAATTACCAGGAGCAAATGGAAGAACAGATCCCTTCTTCTATGCAAAGGTTTGATCCTGAAAATTGTAAGTGACTAGCGGGAATGCAACGAATTGCCAAATATGTACCTTACAATTTCAAAACCACAAGAGTTGTCGAGATTTGAAAACGTTAGGCCTTCGTAGAATCTCTCCATCAAAAGTGGAAGAATCGAAATCCCAGTCACTGAGAATTCCTGAGATAAAAAATTCATAAAAGGCAGCCAAACCCTCCGCTGCAAGAACTCTCGTGGAAATCCAATAAAGGGCTATAAACTCCTATCGAGCAAGAATTCTTGGGAAAGGTACGATAAAAAGTAGTGAAATTCTGCTGGAGTAAGAATTATCGTAGTAAAATGCAGTGAAATAGCAGAATTTCGTTCGAGTAAGAATTTCTCTGAAAAAGTCCCAATAAACGACAAAAAAAAATTCTTATTGAGTACGAATTTTTGTAGAAATCCAGTCAAACGAAGAGAAATTTCCTCGAAAAATCATGTGACTTCCGATTGGGAATGAAGTTTCCAATAGAGCAAGAGATCGACGGGAAAAGAAATCGACGCGAATATCCAAATCGAATCGAAAAACGTCAAAGGGTCCCAAGTCGAAATATTCTTGTCTGCAGATAAATTAGAGATTCCCAAAAAAATGTATTTCCATTTGATAGCAAATTGTATCAAATGCGGACCAATGTTTTGTGTTAGTTCAGAAATGTGTGTTGTTAGTTTTAAAATGATGAAAATAAAGATGTGTTTTATGGTGTTTGTTATTTTATGAAGTTGTAATTTTCATTTATAATAGTTTTATTTTATTTATTTGTTTGATGATGGGAACAATTGTGCTTACGTTTCACAATTTTCCTTATAACGCTAAAATATTTAAATTTATTTTTCGTAGAATGGAATCGTTGTGTTGCTTCTTCACAATATTCCAACAGCTCGCTTTCGTTGAATAAATTTTGTTTATTGTCGTAGAACGGAAGAATTGTGTTTTAATTTCCACAATTTTCCAATAAAAAACGCTTTATATTAAAACATATTTCAATCTCTAATCATCAAAACACTTGTTTGTGAAAAGAGGGGTTCCGTTGGGCTCGTTGTAAAGATACACTGTTGACAATATGTTGGCTTTTTTTCCCTTAACTTTTATTTTTCTCAAATGAATTGTTTTGGTCTTAATATGTTGGCCTGGTGCTGTACCATATGATTTCTAAATTCTTTCTTCATGTAAATATATTTGACTATGAAAGGGCATTGACCTTATGCAGTTTGCTGTTTCTCTATTCGCAAATGATCACCGCTGTTGCCTACGACCGTCGCTGCTCATGCGAGTGGGGGAATGATATGCTGTTACGATGACTGCGTGTACAAATGGATGTATATACACACGTACCTATGTTGACGAATTTGCTTTGACTATTTTTTCCCTTTCGTTGGGCGACTCCTGCATATATACGTACATATGTTGATGAAGTAGGTTTGGATATTTTCGTTTTGTTAGGGACACCGGTACACTTGAAAAATAATACGAGACGAGTTTAATGATTATATTATCGAACACAAAATTTTTTATTTTACATTAAAATTTAATAAGAGCTGTTGGAGTTATTGAGAAACAATAGCTATTCTATAATTTCGGCGAAACTATGAAAATGTTAAGTCCGACAAAAAATCAATTTTAATTGATTAGGGATTTTATGCAAAAGTTGACAATTTTAATTGTTTTTTGTTAAGAGCGATGAAAATGTATTTTATGTTGACAAAGTCTAAATGTTCGGCATAAACTTTCACTGTTCGAGCATTATTCTCAAGAAAAGTTGTTGTAAAATTTTACTTTTTTTTTAAACTTTCCGGAAAAAATTATATTGAAATCAATAAAGCGATGCGAAAAGAAAGCCAGCACAATATTAAAAACAAACCAAATAATTTTGTATCAAGAGAAGGGTTTTCAATTCATTTGAGAAAATTATCAATGCTTTTCTTTCTTATTCATGGGCATATGATTTGCATATCATATCTAGGTGTGTTTTACTGTAGATGCAAACATCAATAGTTGATTCTCTATGTAGCCACAACGTTGTTATTTAAAATTTCGAACGATATAACGATTTATATATCTGATTCTAGCTCTTTGTCTGTTCAATTTCGATGTTTTCTTTTATTATTAACGATGAATAAATGTATGTGGTTTTGTATGTTTGTGATGGAGATGTTAAAACAAATCAATTTTAAACATAAAAATTTTCCAATATTATACGTTGTACTTTTTCTTTAAAAAAAAAATTACCAACAATTTTTTCCAGTGTACTGTGATCATACGTATGTTCATAGGCTGTATTTCCAGCCTCGCTTATTGCTATTGCCGTGTGTTCTTTGTCTCTGCCAGTGGATAAGGCTGCGAGCTTTGACTGAGTGTCGATGAGTATTTATGTATACACACACGCGTGTATAACCATATATGCTTCTACTTGTGTTTTGTTTTTTACTCCTTTGCGGTGTTGCTGTGGGTATTCTATTTCTTTGCTTGTTATTCCCCAACTCTGAGGAATAACAAGCTGCTACATACAGTCCACTCATCTACGACTTTCGCTTTACATCATATATTTGGAATCCCCCCCCCAAAGCTAATCATGACTTTATGTATGTACGTTCGTTTGTATATTCAAATAGGCATACATTGCTTTGGCCCTTTTTCATCACAATTGATGTTGGTTGGAATTGATTTTCTTTTTCTTATTAGGTGATCATGTACACTCGAAAAAAAATGCTTTTTGATACAATGCAATTTGATGGGTAGTTTAGTTAATTGAAAAATTTAAGCGATATGTTTATGGGAAATGATTTTATATTGTAGTGTATGTTGTTGTATTGATTTGTTTTAATATTTTAGTGGAAATATAATTTTATGGGAAAATAATGATAATGTTTGTGTGCAATATGATAAATGAGTAAAGTGCAATAAACTGAAAATGATTAAGGGGCAGTGCAATTTTAATGATGATAGTGCAATAATTCAGGAAAATTTTTGTAAATTACGATTTTAAATTAATTTATTTTATTTCAACAACTGATGACAAAAGGAAAATGTGGGATGATTTATGATGAGGATGAAATGAATATGATGAGATGAATTTGAGGAAAAATAATTTTTTCTTTTTTTTTTTTTTTTTTTTTAAATACCTTTTTGTTGTATTATATTAGCCTCCATGCACAACGAAAAAAAAATTTTATTTTCTCCTTTTTTTTTTTTTTTTTTTTTCGAATTTCTTTTTAAACAAAAACGGTTCTTTTTTTTTTTTTTTTTTTTTACATGGGCTTATCTTCTTCTATCTATTTGGATTACAGACTGGGTTTCTTCTTCTTTATCGCCTTTCCTGTACATAAGTGCACCTTATGTATTCGTATCTATGTATGT
Organism: Stomoxys calcitrans; assembly: GCF_963082655.1. Lineage (NCBI taxonomy): Eukaryota > Metazoa > Arthropoda > Insecta > Diptera > Muscidae > Stomoxys > Stomoxys calcitrans. The sequence continues at coordinate 13,719,412 of NC_081555.1, read as the reverse complement.
ATATAAGACGATTCTTTCGGATTTTTGGACACGTGTTCGACCGTTATTTTCACCGTTTTTTTTTTCCGTTATAGCAAAAATTATGGATTTTTCAAACACCCTTTCAACTGAAAAAATTTTGCACTTTGCACTTTTTCTTGAATTTTCTTCAGATTTTTTTTTGTTGAGTGTATAATTTTATTGGCACACAAACGAACATTTGCAAACAAACGAATTTTGATTGGTTTTTGGCAGTTATTATGTAAATTTTTTGGTAATTAAAGTAATTATAGCAAACGCTTTGTTTTATTTAGGTTTCAAATTTGACCATTTTCAACTTTCAAACTAACGAAAATTAACAATTTTTAATGTCGAAACGACGAAAATAACAACTTTGCACTACAAACTGACCTCTTTTTTTTTTTTTTTTTTTTTTTTTTTTTGTTTTTTTTTTTTTTTTTTTTTTTTTGTTATCTTTTGGCCTTTTAACACTTTTTATCACAGAGAATTTTCGATTTTATGGAGTTTTGAAACTTTGAGCACTTTTTATAATAATTAGTTCGATTTGTCTGTTTTCTGTATGATTTTTTTTTTTGCGGTTGTTTGCAAATGTTTTTTTTCTTCAAGATAACAAAAAATGGTTTTGCACTTACCGGTGCTTCACACAACTAACATGGGAACTTTGGGATGTTGGTTTGGTTTTACCTTCTGTTGTGTGTGTGTGTTTTTCTTGCAGTTTCCAGTGAACGGCTGCGGAGGACCATGATTAGCTTTGGGGGGGGGATTCCAAATATATGATGTAAAGCGAAAGTCGTAGATGAGTGGACTGTATGTAGCAGCTTGTTATTCCTCAGAGTTGGGGAATAACAAGCAAAGAAATAGAATACCCACAGCAACACCGCAAAGGAGTAAAAAACAAAACACAAGTTTGGTTTCAGTAAAAACGTTATAATGTGTAAGTTTATTTAAATAGGGTTAGTGGGTTAGGTAGGTGTTACGCTAGGGAAAGAGATGAAAAGAGGAGTTAGAATGTACAAACTTTACCGATCGAACGCTGATGACCAAGTGTTTGATGGTAAGTTTCTAAATAGGGCATGTAGTCAGGAATGTTCTAATTCCATATCATTCCTTTAGTACAAACTGACATCCCTTTTAGCATTCTATTACAATCAGAGTTGGGAAGTACAATTTAACAATTTAATTCAATTATAATTCAATGGTACAATTAAATTCAAGTATTCAAAACAAAACAAAATATAAAATCAAATGTTAAGGACAGGATTGTCCAGTGTGCAAACAAAATTTCTCTTAAATTGCTTTACCCATTTCCGAGATCTGATGTTTTTGAAAATTATGGTAAAGTTAAAATTATAAAAGTTAAAAAATAATATTGCAAACAACCGCAACGAAATTCCTACATTTCATTTTTCATTATTCAAAGGACCGATAATCTATTATAACCACCCTGCCCTCTTTCTGTTCATGTTGGCTTCTCCAAATTAGTGCCATCTACTGGCTGTTGGCTCAACTACATCCAATGGAAAACAGCCGGTATATTTGTCCGATTGGAGGGTTTTTTTTTGGGGTGGAGTGACCCACGAAACACTTAGTACCACAATTGGATATCAGATTCGTTTTCTACTCTCAAATCCCTTTAATTTGATACCCATATTGTAGTGATTGGTCTATAAATCCCTTTGGCGGGTTTAGGGTTGGGCGGCCCTCCTAGGCACAACACCCCAGATTTTGATACCAAACTTTTGTTTTTAAGTTATTGTAAGTGTGCAAACAATATTTCTCTTAAATCGCTTACCCATTTCCGAGATCTGATGTTTTTGAAAATTACGGTAAGGGGGAGGGTGGGAAAGTTAAAAAAGAATATTGCAAACAACCGCAACGAAATTGCTATATTTTATTTTTCATTATTCGAAGGACCGATAATCTATTATAACTACCCTGCCCTCTTTCTGTTCATGTTGGCTTCTCTAAATTAGTGCCATCTACTGGCTGTTGACTCAACTACATCCAATGGAAAACAGCCGATAGATGGCGCTAATTTAAATGTTAGTGCTACTCGCTTGGCGTGGCTTAACGCCTATAACATTAATCCTCATGTGGCAGTTGTCTATAAATGACTATATGACTACCTATTAAGTTCTCATCATTTAGTCTTATTTGAAATTAAATCAAATTGATATATTGAACGATTTTCTGTGGCAAAGAACTAATTTGCCTTTCTATTCCTATTTGGTGCGTTCTTACAATTAAACCATGTACAATTTTTGAACAAAAAAGTGTTGCGTCGTTTGGTCTTGTCTTTGGATGACCTAAAACTGGTTGCAATCTTAACGTTAAGGTGTGCAACTCCTCCGATCACGCTGAACGTCATACTTTTGGGAGTGTGGCGGTCTACATTTATTTGTGTCCCCACACATTAATTAAATCACACAGTGTCCTGTTAGGTCATTATGATTGATCGATTGTTTTGGGGTTCGGTGGTCCGCTAGATATATGATCAGAATAAAGATATCAGCTTCGCAGTCCACAACCCTATACCTTTAATTTTAGCCCCATATTGTCATGATTGGTGTATACAGCGGTTTGGTGGAAGGCTTCTATATGAGGGTTATGCGCCACACCCCATCTGACACGATTAAAGGAGGTAGAGCACCACTTTTCTAATTAATTTGTTAACGAATTTTTTACACAAAATTCCTAGATATCCAGTTATTAATTGCTTCATCTTCCCTCGAATAGCTTTCATTTAAAATTATCCATTTGAAATTTTTGGCAATCCCCCATTCATCGCTAAGGTCAAGCATATAGAGAGACATCCAGAAAAACAACCTATCCCAACATACAAAGCTCACAAAATTTCAATATCAAATCAATTAGCGTCTAATTATTTTCTGTGGCATTTGTTGCCCTTTACGACATTTTGCAAATTTTAAATGGCACGTTAATCATATTAACACTTGCCGCCGCAGCAACAGCAGCACCGGCATTTACCATACACATGGGCCAGGCCCTAATAAAAGCCAAATAACCAAACATTGAAGATGTAAACACGATTACAAAATATTTACCCATCCAAAGCCAAGCCAAACACTACGCTGACCAAATAACCTTGGCCCATTTAAATGGGGCCAAACACCATGTGAGAGTAACGAGAGAGCAACGGTGGTAGCCAGGGGAGAGAGGGGTTATAGAGGTAGAAGCGCAAAGCTAGCACGCACGCACATATCCACCTGCCAACGAACTCGGTGCTAACTGAATACCAATCAACGCGATGAATTGCCGGTGATTTGATGTCAAAATGTTAATGACCAAAATCTGAAAGACCAAAAATGCGCACACACCAAATCAAATAACAGAGACACGACATTTGGTCTACGTGCGTGGAGCATTTAGAGTCCCACTCTTAATGTGTTTTTGGCCCATGATACCTTTGTAATAACGTTGATAATGATGAACGGGCAAAGTTGTTTTTTTTGTCGTAGTCAACAGTTAACATGCTCATACGAATGCAATTGGTAAATATTGAGCCAACATATACGAGCGACAGAGACAAAAGTCCACATCGAACAATGACTTTAAAGAAGAACAATTCATTGCAATAATGGGGTATTTCCCCTATGTCATCACACCGATCATAAGAGCTAATGACAACAGGTCTTAACAAAGACTTGGCAATGTATGGGTTATAAGACACTCTATCATTAGAAATAAAACCAATCGAAACTTGAGCAATATTTGGCCGGAAAAATATTATAAAGTAGATTAAAAAAGAAGGGACTTTACGACTGTGGGCAGCGAAATGATTTAAGAGTTAGGAGTAAAAGTGTCTCCCGCCTAGCTTTTAATATGCTATGGGCTCAAGATTCTCTGTAATGATAATCCAAAGCTTCTCCGTATCTATACAACTATCAGGCGTGAAGCTAAAAAGAGATAATGTGGCCTTAGGTTTGTGTCTTAAGTCTTTTGTTTTTAACAAACCTTAGTATTTGCCATTTATCAGGAAAAGAAATAAGAAAATAATAAAGTTTCAACAAAATTCTAACAATTTCAATAAAAATTAATCGGTTTACGAATGTTTCGTTAAAATTACATTTTAGATTAAATTAGAAATAAAATTTTCAAAAAAAAAATTCTTAGAAAGAGAATTTTGACAAAATTGTATCAGATTTTGACAAATTTTTAACAAAACCAATTTTTTTTTGGGATTTGGTACACCCGCTTGCTTTAGGAGGTCTCTTCAGATACTTAAATACATGGGGGTGTGAAAAAATCCTGTACTAGCGGTCGTGCATGTCGGATTGGCGCTGTGTATTTTCATCTCGCTATCTCGTCCCCAGGTCTAATATAAGTACTCAGACATTTTCTTTATATTTTCTCTCACTCTCATTTCCTTCTCGCATTTCTTTCTTCGCAAAGTAGGCCACTGTAGGGCAGACGTTAGCATGTCTGCCTATGAGGCTGAACGCCTGAGTTCGAATCCTGGTGAGAACATCAGAAACAATTTTCGGCGGTGATTATCCGAAAATCTGTCTCAGATGCTCATGTTGCAGAAAAGTAATTCAAGAACATCATGTACACAGCAGCCGCTCGCTTTATACCAGCCCCTGCAATACCCCTGCCGCGACACAATTTTTCAATGTAGGCAGCGGAATTGGCAAATAAAAGTGATGGGATTCGTTCCTCCGATCCTGGTGCTCAAGAATGTGGGAAAACATTCAATAAAATGGCCAATGCATATAAGCGGAAATTATGGTTAGAGCACTTGTGGTTATTACTTACTGTCTACTGTTAAGTCACCCTCGAACTCCTACAGAAGCGATGACAGAGCTTGATTTACTTTTGGCGACATAGCAGTAAATGAACCGCAGCGATAAGCCATGTTGTTCAACCATCAATTTAGTAATTATACAGGGTTAAATTTTAACAAAATTTTCTGTACAGATGAAATTGTGTAAAGAAAAATGTTGACGAAATTTGTTGGAGAAAAAAGATTAAAAAAATGTCTTTGGAAGTAACATTTTTAAAAGATTTTCAATAAAAAAAATTTTAGAAAAAATTGAAAAACTTGTCCGCAGAAAAAAAATTTTTAATTATTGGGTTGCCCAAAAAGTAATTGCGGATTTTTTAAAAGAAAGTAAATGCATTTTTAATAAAACTCAGAATGAACTTTAATCAAATATACTTTTTTTACACTTTTTTTCTAAAGGAAGCTAAAAGTAACAGCTGATAACTGATAGAAGAAATAATGCAATTACAGAGTCACAAGCTGTGAAAAATCCGCAATTACTTTTTGGGCAAACCAATATTATTTTTTTGTGTTTTAAATAAAATTTTCAAAAAGTTTTCTTTATAGAAGACTAGCTGCACCGGCTAGCCCGCTCCTCTGCGCCTTCTTTTACTTTATGTGGAATAAAATTATTCGTTGAATATTTTTTTTCGACAATTAAAGAGCTTTTAATGAAATACCATACCACGAAAATTAGGGTTTAGGGTCGTTTAGGTTTGAATATCATTCCTAAAAGACTTTATTTGAGCTCGATATTACAATGGGGATTTTAGGATTAGAAAGGCCCCAGGGTGGTTGCTGGAGTGTGGACTCCCGAAAGTGGGTACAAATTTCTTGCTCTACTCCCAAATCCCTTTCATTTGAGCCGCATATTGCCATGATCAGTAAATATTGGGTTGCCCAAAAAGTAATTGCGGATTTTTTAAAAGAAAGTAAATGCATTTTTAATAAAACTTAGAATGAACTTTAATCAAATATACTTTTTTTACACTTTTTTTCTTAAGCAAGCTAAAAGTAACAGCTGATAACTGACAGAAGAAAGAATGCAATTACAGAGTCACAAGCTGTGAAAAAATTTGTCAACGCCGACTATATGGAAAATCCGCAATTACTTTTTGGGCAAACATTGGTTCAGCCGAGTCCCATATAGTCATAATGGGTCTTACGCCCATTTTAGGCGTTTTGGGGGGTGGGGTGACCCCCTATACTTCGATCTGATTTTGTATGCCAGATTCAAACTCCACACCCGAATACCTTTCATTTGAGCCCAATATTGATATAAACATCTAATATGTCTGTTTGGGGAAGTTTTGGCGTTGGGCGGCCCGATGGGTAGTAAGATTCAAATTTTAATACCATGTTCATATTCTACTCTCCAATACCTTTCATTTGATACGAATATTGTCCCCATCAGTCCATTTTTGATTTTGGTTGGTGTTTTTGGCATATTTATAAGAATATTTTGTGAAAGGCTTGCTGTTAGAGAAATTTCCTTAAATTTTTAGAGAAAATCTTTCTGTTTTTAGGGAAAGTTTTTTTTTCATAATTAGTAAAGTTATTGTTGCTGAAATTTCTAGAACTTTGAAATAATCATGTTTATGTTAAAAAGTCCATTAAATACTCATTTTATGTAGCACTGTAATTTAGCCAACACACACAAACAGATTATAAAGCACCTAAAAATGCTTATCAAAAATGTTTACCAACTGTGGCAAATTACAAATTTTCCCAAATGACATTATCTTGATTTTACTGAAGGTAATGACTATGAAATTCATCTTTTAGTTTTTGGTTTACTTCATATCAGATAGTGATGTACACCCATTTGTTAGCAGGTTCCGCTTAAGATAATTTTTCATTAAAAAAGAAAATTTTTTACCTTGTCTTTTAGTTGCATACGTCTGACATATGTCACAATGGTATATATTTTTATCTGATGTTAAGCTGACTTTTGCCAAGTTAAACGACGACTTTGCAAGGTTGCACTTTGTAATATTTTCAAAAAAGTTGTAATCATCTTATAATTGCTAAATAATGAGACAAAAAAAAAACTGAAACAGATATAGGAAAAACAAAAAATAAAAGGAACGAACAAAATTTGCCTATGAACATTCCGTTAAGGAACAGGGGCAAAAATCTCCCATATCAATGAGTACTGACCGATTCAATTTTAAGCTCAATGATAAGGCACCTCCTTTTTATAGCCGAGTCTGAACGGCGTGCCACAGTGCAACACCTACCTCTTTGTGGAGAAGTATTTATATAGTTGCCACACAAAATGGTACAGTACCACACAAATGTCGCCAGCATTAAGAGAGGAAATCACAGCTGATAAGTTTTTCTAATGTTTTCGACAGGATTCGAACCCAATGGTACAGTACCACACAAATGTCGCCAGCATTAAGAGAGGAAATCACAGCTGATAAGTTTTTCTGTTTTTCTCGACAGGATTCGAACCCAGGCTTTCAACGTCATAGGCAGACATGCTTTCATTATACCCATCACCATAGGATGGGGTTATACTAACCTAGTCATTCTGTTTGTAACACCTCGAAATATAGATCTAGGACCCCCTATAGTATATTTATTCTTGATCGTCTCGGCATTCCAAGTCGATCTAGCAATGTCCGTCCGTCCGTGTGTCAAAATCACGATAGAGGTCGAACGCGTAAAGCTAGCCGCTTGAAATTTTGCATAGATACTTAGTATCGATGTAGGTCTTTGAGGATTGCAAATGGGCCATATCGGTTCAGATTTGGATATAGCTCCCATATAAACCGATCTCCCGATTTGACTTCTTGAGCGCCAGGAAGTCGCAATTTTTGGCTGATTTGGCTGAAATTTTGCACATAGTGTTCTGTTATGACTTCCAACAACTGTGCCATGTACGGTCCAAATCGGTCTATAACCTGATATAGCTCCCATATAAAGCGATTTCCCGATTTGACTTCTTGAGCTCCTGGAAGCCGCAATTTTCAACCGATTTGGCTGAAATTTTGCATGTGGTGTTGTGTTACGACTTCCAACAAGCATGGTCCAAATCGGTCAAGAACCTGGTATAGCTCCCATATAAACCGATCTCCCGATTTAACTTCTTGAGCCCCTGGAAGCCGCAATTTTCATCCGATTTGGCTGAAATTTTGCACATAGTATTCTGATATGACTTTTAACAACTGTGCCAAGCACGGTCCAAATCGGTCTATAACCAGATATAGCTCCCATATAAACCGATCTCCCGATTTGACTTCTTGAAACCCTGGAAGCCGCAATTTTGGTCCGATTTAGCTGAAATTTTGCACATAGTGTTTTGTTATGACTTTTAACAACTGTGCCAAGTACGGAACAAATGGGTAAAGAACCTAATATCGCTCCCATATAAACCGATCTCCCGATTTGACTTCTTGAGACCCTGGAAGCCGCAATTTTGATCCGATTAGGCTGAAATTTTGCACATAGTGTTCTATTATGACTTCTAACAACTGTGCCAAGTACGGTTCAAATCGGTCTATAACCTGGTATAGCTCCCATATAAACCGATCTCCCAATTTGACTTCTTGAGCCGCTGGAAGCAGCAATATTTGTCCGATTTGGCTGAAATTTTGCATGTGGTGTTGTGTTACGACTTCCAGCAAACGTGCTAAGTTCGGATTAAATCGGTCAAGAACCTGGTATAGCTCCCATATAAACCGATCTCACGATTTGACTTCTTGAGACCCTGGAAGACGCAATTTTTGTCCGATTTAGCTGAAATTTTGCATATAGTGTTCTGATATGACTTCTAACAACTATGCCAAGCACGGTCCAAATCGGTCAAGAACCTGATATAGCTCCCATATAAACCGATCTCCCAATTTGACTTCTTGAGCCCCTGGAAGCCGAAATTTTATTCCGATTTGGCTGAAATTTCGCATGTGGTGTTGTGTTATGACTTTTAACAACTATGCCAAGCACGGTCCAAATCGGTCAAGAACCTGATATAGCTGCCATAGCGATCATCCTTAACAGATGCTAACAGAAGATTTTTTCATTTATTTAATAAATAAAAAATATTTTTTTTTTACTTTTACGCTTTTCTTTTTACGCTTTTCACATAATTAATTTATTAAATAAATGAAAAAATCTTCTCATTAACAAATAATTCATAAATATGCTATACATTCATTAATACATAAATTATTAAAAATAAAAACAACCATCATCATAGCATGACCACAAAAACACCGGCAAACAAGTTTCCGCAAAAAAAAAAATATACTTAAATAAGCTCATTTGCTTAATAAACACAAAGCACCCACTAATAAAACAGTTCGAAGCAGCTTTACAACTCCTTTACTCCATAATCCTAACTTTTCTTTCTATACAATTGCAAAAAATCCAGCTTTTTTTCATGTTTGCTAAAATGAAACGCCCCATATTTTTTTTATTCGCATAGCTACACAAATTTGCCTACTCATTCAATTTGACATTTTGGTTGTTGCAAAAAAAATTAAATTCATGTTGGTCTTGTTAAAGTTTTGCCTCTTTTTTTTCTTCTTTTCTACATTAGTAAGGAGTTTCTTTTCAAAGAAAAAACTAAACAAATAAAATGAAGACATTTTTTATGATTTTATAATTGTAATTTCTTTTGAATGTGCCTGCGAATTAAGGCTTAACACAATTTAGATGTCTGGAACTAATGTGATTATATAAATATCGTTGCCATGCTCAATCACCCAACGTTTTTGGGGAGTTAATGAAAAATACTCAACAATATCCGGCTTTTGATTGCCACCAAGAGTAGTGGTTCATTGGAGTTGGAATTGCAAATCACCATCATAGATTTCAAAAACAATTTCTTTAAGCCTCAAGAGATTACAAAGTTTTTTTGCATGACCCATAACATATATAAAGTCATGGAATGTTCAGTGGTAAATTTACTGTAGACAGTTCCCTAATGATTTGTGTTAGTATTAATGAAAGAGAAACATATGGTAAATAAAGGAAATGTGGCTGAAAATGAACAAGATGGTTGAAATGCCAACAATGGCCACAATTTGAAGATGCACTCGTAGGCGCAAGGTCATGGAGAGCGGAAAAATGCACTCTGGCTATTCCAAATTCAGTTAAAAAATGCGGTAAAATGTTATGTCTCGGAAATCGTTATTTCTATAGAAAAATTTGCAAAAACTGCCAAAAATTAATTTCTATAGAAAATTTTGTCAAAATTTTATTTTTATAGAAAATTTTGTCAAAATTTTATTTCTTTAGAAAATTTTGTCAAAATTTTATTTCTATAGAAAATTTTGTCAAAATTTTATTTCTTGTAATTTTGTTGTATTGTATCGGCTATAGGTCCATTAAAACACAAATATTTAAGGTTTTTTTCTTTTATTTTTCTCCAATATTTCGGTAGACTCCGTCTACCATTTTCAAGGCTAGTTGTATTTAAATAAAAAAACAGAAAAACACAAATTTTAGTAAAAACGAATCACACAATAAAAACAGAAAAACAATAATTTTTAAGAAACTTTAATTCCTATTACATTTAATGAGTTGTTACACGAACTATTGTCTGTTGGCAACTAAATGTTCTCTTCTGCTGTGCTTGTTGACTGTGTGGCGGTATACCTTCGCGCAGCTTTCTATATCTTTCTTGAAATTCATTCTCTCGTCAGGCGGTAAGTCGATGATATGCAACATCTCGAGAGTGAATCTTCGTCTGTAATTGTTCTCTTGAGCTAAGATGTCCACATCGTTGAGGTTTGGCTTATGACCAGTCAATGCACAGTGGGCTGCTAGTGCAGTTTTCTGCTCGATTGGTCTATTATTGGCTTTTTGGTCAGATTTATGTGCAGATAACCTAGTTTTCAATTTCGTCATGGTAGTGCCAATATATATATATATTCTTAGAGCCAACGACTTCCCTAATTGGACAATTAATTCACTATTAGGCAAGGCCAAGGAACGTCTTGGAAAAATCATAGACGGAGAGCAGCCTACAAAAGGAAAAATTTATAAATCGCTAACATACATACAAGGATTCTCCGAAAGATTTGGCAAATCAAATCTATACGACAAGGACAAATACCATCTCGCATTAAAAACAGGCAAGACTGTGAATGAATTATTCAGCAAGACAAAATGTAAAATTAAAAATGAGGAGAAATCAAACGTGGTATATAAAATTAGATGTAACGGCGACAAGTCCAATATATGCCCGATGGCATATATTGGCACTACCATGACGAAATTGAAAACTAGGTTATCTGCACATAAATCTGACCAAAAAGCCAATAATAGACCAATCGAGCAGAAAACTGCACTAGCAGCCCACTGTGCATTGACTGGTCATAAGCCAAACCTCAACGATGTGGACATCTTAGCTCAAGAGAACAATTACAGACGAAGATTCACTCTCGAGATGTTGCATATCATCGACTTACCGCCTGACGAGAGAATGAATTTCAAGAAAGATATAGAAAGCTGCGCGAAGGTATACCGCCACACAGTCAACAAGCACAGCAGAAGAGAACATTTAGTTGCCAACAGACAATAGTTCGTGTAACAACTCATTAAATGTAATAGGAATTAAAGTTTCTTAAAAATTATTGTTTTTCTGTTTTTATTGTGTGATTCGTTTTTACTAAAATTTGTGTTTTTCTGTTTTTTTTATTTAAATACAACTAGCCTTGAAAATGGTAGACGGAGTCTACCGAAATATTGGAGAAAAATAAAAGAAAAAAACCTTAAATATTTGTGTTTTAATGGACCTATAGCCGATACAATACAACAAAATTACAAGAATTTTAAACCAGGTCAACAATACCCTAACAGAGTATACATCAACGGGAGGCACGCCGTAATATAAAAACAAATAAGATGACAATATACAAAAACATCAAACAAAAGTACAATGAGCACACATACAGAACGGCCCAGCAATATTCGAAACACCAAAAACAAATAGCCAAGCTCAAAACATCTGTAACATTTTTAATAAAATGTAAGAGAACAGGCATCATACCAAACTTCATAATCAATGCAACCAAACACACTAGCAACATCTTCCAAACACACAAAACCAAGAAAATCCCGCCAAATATTGAGAAAACATTACACAGGTACATTCACAACTTTCACACGAAAGTATTAAAACTTCTAATACAATACAAACACAAGCAAATCCACTCTTTTAAAGAGAAAGTAGAGAATACAAAGACTAAGCTAGGAGAACTACTGACTCAAGATGATTTCCTACAATACCTCGACAGTGAGCTTACTCTCTACAAGGGCAATGTTAGCAAGAGCAAGACAACACACATAAAGAAACTACAGGCACTCACACAACGACAAGACAAGGCCCTCAACATTAGACGCAACGACGTGTGGTTTGTGAATAAAACAGAGCGAGAGATACCAACGAACGTACAATGGATTCTCTCTTTAGGTCCGAAACACGCTCTCCCACACACCAACAAGAACTTTCCACTCTTGCAAGTCATTGCAGAGGGAGAGGAGTGTGTACAAACTATAGAGAATAGAGAGGAACAGGAGATGGGAAGAACCAAGCTTACAACATTGATAGACGATCACTTACGAAAGTCAAAGATGAGCATGAGAGACAAATATGTGGTGGACACAGTGTCTCAAACAAGAAAATATTTAAAGGAGAATGAGGATTTATTAATTTTAACGGCAGACAAGGGAGGAAAGACAGTGGCTTTGTACAAGGATGACTACGAGCAAAAAATGAAGGCAATAATACACGATATGTGTATGTATAGGCGCTTAAAGATTGACCCAACATCTAGGCTACAGACAAGGAACAACAAATTGGTGGATAAACTTCACAACTTGAATCTTATCAGCATCCAGGAGAAGAATAAATTGACCAGCAAGACCGCATTGGCCCCTCGAATATATGGACTCCCAAAGATCCATAAAGAAGGTACACCGTTGAGACCAATATGTTCATCAATAAACGCGCCGTCCTATCATCTATGTAGGTACATAGTGAATATTTTGAAAAATATCACCAAGGATTCCAAATATAATGTGAAAGACGCAGTGGACTTTAAAGCTAAGATAAAGAACATGACCATAGAAAATGACGAAGTTTTAGTATCTTTTGACGTGGTGTCCTTGTTCCCAAGTATTCCAATAAATTTAGCACTCCAGACAATTGAGAATAAATGGGACGAGATTGAAAAATATACCAATATTCCAAGGGAAATTTTCAAGGAAATTCTAACATTCTGCATTAAGGACAGCAGATATTTTAAATACGATGACAAGTTGTATGAACAGCTTAGAGGAATGCCAATGGGGTCACCCGCTTCACCCATTATTGCTGACATCGTAATGGAGGAACTTCTCAATAACACATTTGACAAAATAAGAAAACCTAAGATATTGACAAAATATGTAGACGACATTTTCGCGATTTTGAAGAAATCAGACGTGGCAGAGACGCTGAAGACTCTGAACTCCTTCAACAACTACATCCAATTTACGAAGGAAGAAGAATATGATGGCAAACTACCTTATTTGGACTCGGTAGTTTATAGACATGGCAACCAGCTAAAAATAGATTGGTATCAAAAATCGACGGCTTCCGGAAGATTAATCAATTTTTACTCTAAACACCACAAGAGAGTAATAACAAACACAGCAACGAATTTTATAAGAAGAGTATTTAGCATTAGTGATCCAGACTTTCATCCTGACAATGAGAGGAAAATAAAGGCAATTCTTAGAGCCAACGACTTCCCTAATTGGACAATTAATTCACTATTAGGCAAGGCCAAGGAACGTCTTGGAAAAATCATAGACGGAGAGCAGCCTACAAAAGGAAAAATTTATAAATCGCTAACATACATACAAGGATTCTCCGAAAGATTTGGCAAATCAAATCTATACGACAAGGACAAATACCATCTCGCATTAAAAACAGGCAAGACTGTGAATGAATTATTCAGCAAGACAAAATGTAAAATTAAAAATGAGGAGAAATCAAACGTGGTATATAAAATTAGATGTAACGGCGACAAGTCCAATATATGCCCGATGGCATATATTGGCACTACCATGACGAAATTGAAAACTAGGTTATCTGCACATAAATCTGACCAAAAAGCCAATAATAGACCAATCGAGCAGAAAACTGCACTAGCAGCCCACTGTGCATTGACTGGTCATAAGCCAAACCTCAACGATGTGGACATCTTAGCTCAAGAGAACAATTACAGACGAAGATTCACTCTCGAGATGTTGCATATCATCGACTTACCGCCTGACGAGAGAATGAATTTCAAGAAAGATATAGAAAGCTGCGCGAAGGTATACCGCCACACAGTCAACAAGCACAGCAGAAGAGAACATTTAGTTGCCAACAGACAATAGTTCGTGTAACAACTCATTAAATGTAATAGGAATTAAAGTTTCTTAAAAATTATTGTTTTTCTGTTTTTATTGTGTGATTCGTTTTTACTAAAATTTGTGTTTTTCTGTTTTTTTATTTAAATACAACTAGCCTTGAAAATGGTAGACGGAGTCTACCGAAATATTGGAGAAAAATAAAAGAAAAAAACCTTAAATATTTGTGTTTTAATGGACCTATAGCCGATACAATACAACAAAATTACAAGAATTTTAAACCAGGTCAACAATACCCTAACAGAGTATACATCAACGGGAGGCACGCCGTAATATAAAAACAAATAAGATGACAATATACAAAAACATCAAACAAAAGTACAATGAGCACACATACAGAACGGCCCAGCAATATTCGAAACACCAAAAACAAATAGCCAAGCTCAAAACATCTGTAACATTTTTAATAAAATGTAAGAGAACAGGCATCATACCAAACTTCATAATCAATGCAACCAAACACACTAGCAACATCTTCCAAACACACAAAACCAAGAAAATCCCGCCAAATATTGAGAAAACATTACACAGGTACATTCACAACTTTCACACGAAAGTATTAAAACTTCTAATACAATACAAACACAAGCAAATCCACTCTTTTAAAGAGAAAGTAGAGAATACAAAGACTAAGCTAGGAGAACTACTGACTCAAGATGATTTCCTACAATACCTCGACAGTGAGCTTACTCTCTACAAGGGCAATGTTAGCAAGAGCAAGACAACACACATAAAGAAACTACAGGCACTCACACAACGACAAGACAAGGCCCTCAACATTAGACGCAACGACGTGTGGTTTGTGAATAAAACAGAGCGAGAGATACCAACGAACGTACAATGGATTCTCTCTTTAGGTCCGAAACACGCTCTCCCACACACCAACAAGAACTTTCCACTCTTGCAAGTCATTGCAGAGGGAGAGGAGTGTGTACAAACTATAGAGAATAGAGAGGAACAGGAGATGGGAAGAACCAAGCTTACAACATTGATAGACGATCACTTACGAAAGTCAAAGATGAGCATGAGAGACAAATATGTGGTGGACACAGTGTCTCAAACAAGAAAATATTTAAAGGAGAATGAGGATTTATTAATTTTAACGGCAGACAAGGGAGGAAAGACAGTGGCTTTGTACAAGGATGACTACGAGCAAAAAATGAAGGCAATAATACACGATATGTGTATGTATAGGCGCTTAAAGATTGACCCAACATCTAGGCTACAGACAAGGAACAACAAATTGGTGGATAAACTTCACAACTTGAATCTTATCAGCATCCAGGAGAAGAATAAATTGACCAGCAAGACCGCATTGGCCCCTCGAATATATGGACTCCCAAAGATCCATAAAGAAGGTACACCGTTGAGACCAATATGTTCATCAATAAACGCGCCGTCCTATCATCTATGTAGGTACATAGTGAATATTTTGAAAAATATCACCAAGGATTCCAAATATAATGTGAAAGACGCAGTGGACTTTAAAGCTAAGATAAAGAACATGACCATAGAAAATGACGAAGTTTTAGTATCTTTTGACGTGGTGTCCTTGTTCCCAAGTATTCCAATAAATTTAGCACTCCAGACAATTGAGAATAAATGGGACGAGATTGAAAAATATACCAATATTCCAAGGGAAATTTTCAAGGAAATTCTAACATTCTGCATTAAGGACAGCAGATATTTTAAATACGATGACAAGTTGTATGAACAGCTTAGAGGAATGCCAATGGGGTCACCCGCTTCACCCATTATTGCTGACATCGTAATGGAGGAACTTCTCAATAACACATTTGACAAAATAAGAAAACCTAAGATATTGACAAAATATGTAGACGACATTTTCGCGATTTTGAAGAAATCAGACGTGGCAGAGACGCTGAAGACTCTGAACTCCTTCAACAACTACATCCAATTTACGAAGGAAGAAGAATATGATGGCAAACTACCTTATTTGGACTCGGTAGTTTATAGACATGGCAACCAGCTAAAAATAGATTGGTATCAAAAATCGACGGCTTCCGGAAGATTAATCAATTTTTACTCTAAACACCACAAGAGAGTAATAACAAACACAGCAACGAATTTTATAAGAAGAGTATTTAGCATTAGTGATCCAGACTTTCATCCTGACAATGAGAGGAAAATAAAGGCAATTCTTAGAGCCAACGACTTCCCTAATTGGACAATTAATTCACTATTAGGCAAGGCCAAGGAACGTCTTGGAAAAATCATAGACGGAGAGCAGCCTACAAAAGGAAAAATTTATAAATCGCTAACATACATACAAGGATTCTCCGAAAGATTTGGCAAATCAAATCTATACGACAAGGACAAATACCATCTCGCATTAAAAACAGGCAAGACTGTGAATGAATTATTCAGCAAGACAAAATGTAAAATTAAAAATGAGGAGAAATCAAACGTGGTATATAAAATTAGATGTAACGGCGACAAGTCCAATATATGCCCGATGGCATATATTGGCACTACCATGACGAAATTGAAAACTAGGTTATCTGCACATAAATCTGACCAAAAAGCCAATAATAGACCAATCGAGCAGAAAACTGCACTAGCAGCCCACTGTGCATTGACTGGTCATAAGCCAAACCTCAACGATGTGGACATCTTAGCTCAAGAGAACAATTACAGACGAAGATTCACTCTCGAGATGTTGCATATCATCGACTTACCGCCTGACGAGAGAATGAATTTCAAGAAAGATATAGAAAGCTGCGCGAAGGTATACCGCCACACAGTCAACAAGCACAGCAGAAGAGAACATTTAGTTGCCAACAGACAATAGTTCGTGTAACAACTCATTAAATGTAATAGGAATTAAAGTTTCTTAAAAATTATTGTTTTTCTGTTTTTATTGTGTGATTCGTTTTTACTAAAATTTGTGTTTTTCTGTTTTTTTATTTAAATACAACTAGCCTTGAAAATGGTAGACGGAGTCTACCGAAATATTGGAGAAAAATAAAAGAAAAAAACCTTAAATATTTGTGTTTTAATGGACCTATAGCCGATACAATACAACAAAATTACAAGAATTTTAAACCAGGTCAACAATACCCTAACAGAAAATTTTATTTCTATAGAAAATTTTGTCAAAATTTTATTTCTATAGAAAATTTTGTCAAAATTTTATTTCTATAGAAAATTTTCTCAAAATTTTATTTCTTTGGAAAATTTTGTCAAAATTTTATTTCTTTAGAAAATTTTGTCAAAATTTTATTTCTTTAGAAAATTTTGTCAAAATTTTATTTCTTTAGAAAATTTTGTCAAAATTTTATTTCTTTAGAAAATTTTGTCAAAATTTTATTTTTATAGAAAATTTTGTCAAAATTTTATTTCTATAGAAAATTTTGTCAAAATATTATTTCTGAAGAAAATTTTCTCAAAATTTTATTTCTATAGAAAATTTTCTCAAAATTTTATTTCTATAGAAAATTTTTTCAAAATTTTATTTCTATAGAAAATTTTCTCAAAATTTTATTTCTATAGAAAATTTTCTCAAAATTTTATTTCTATAGAATATTTTCTCAAAATTTTATTTCTATAGGAAATTTTGTCAAAATTTTATTTCTATAGAAAATTTTCTCAAAATTTTATTTTTATAGAAAATTTTGTCAAAATTTTATTTTTATAGAAAATTTTGTCAAAATTTTATTTCTATAGAAAATTTAGTCAAAATTTTATTTCTATAGAAAATTTTGTCAAAATTTTATTTCTATAGAAAATTTTTGGCAAAATTTTACTTCTATAGAAAATTTTTAACAAAATTTTATTTCTATAGAAAATTTTGTCAAAATTTTATTTCTATAGAAAATTTTGTCAAAATTTTATTTCTATAGAAAATTTTGTCAAAATTTTATTTCTATAGAAAATTTTGTCAAAATTTTATTTCTATAGAAAATTTTGCCAAAATTTTATTTCTATAGAAAATTTTGTCAAAATTTTATTTCTGTAGAAAACTATCATATCCGGGCCCGCTCCGCTGCGCCTTCTTTAACTCTCTAACATTTTGTTAGGGCGGGGACACTTCGCCCTAAATGTGGATATCGAGCCGCCTATGACGCTGAACGTGCCATGTTAGACATGGTCATGTCAAAAATTCTCCCCATAGAGGTGTCACACTGCCGCACGCCGTTAGGACTCGCCTTAAAAGAGGAGGTTCTTTATCATTGAGCTTAAACTTGTGGTGGGCGTTTTGGGACAATCACTCCGCTACTTTGCCCTAGGTTAAGTTGGGTAAGAATGGCAGCCTATTACCAAACAGACTCACTTAGACAAATTTAGTCCATTGTGATACCAAATAGCGACAGACCAAGCACTGGTGGAAATCGAACCCACGACCCCGCTACCCAGCACGCTACCAACTCAGCTACCGGAGCGACTTTACTTTGCCCTAAAAGACATGAACCTCCAAAATGTCTGTTTGGGGGGAGTCTTTGGGTTAGGGCGGGCGACCCGCTGGTTACATAGACTCAAATTTAGTACCACATTCGTATTCTACTCTTCAATACCTTTCATTTGATACCCATATTGTCCTTATCGGTCTACTTTTGATTTTGGTTGGTGTTTTTGGGGTAACGGGGGAGGGTCCGCGCGCCTTCGCATATCAACAAATTGTGAAGCTTATTTCTCCTTCCTGACCATTTTCGCAATCTACTCCCAAATGCCTTTCATTCCAGTCCCATATTGTCATTATCGTCCAATAAACCTATTTTAGGGGGTTTTGGGGTTGGGGCCCCCATTTACTTGAATCCAATTATTAAAATGAAATTCGTGCTTTTCTCCTGAATGCCTTTTATTTGAGTCCTACATTGTCCTGATCGATGAAGAACGCCCATCCCCACGCAAGTACCGATGTACCTGCGCCGGAGCTAAGGGATTCCCCTTTGGAACCATCCTGTTCCGTCAACAAATCTCAGAAGACATACCAGAGGTACGTTAGCAAGTTCACCCAGATCGCAGAAGAAACGTCCTCCCCAGAAAGGAGAGCCTACGTCCCTGCAAACTCGGACATGAGTACAGCAAGTGCTCGATAGTCTCCTCCTCATCCTCATCAAGGCGACTCCTGCAAGAAGTTATTGTGCGGTATACCCATGCGCGCCACCATGCTGCCTAGGGAACAGTGCCGGATTATGACCCCTGTTAAGGTACTCATCGAACACCTATAACTCCCTTGACCTCCTCCGGTCGATGACAGGCCAGAGCTCCTTTGCAGTCCGGCAACCATCCACCGAGTCCCATCTCGCCATCGACGCCACCCTAGCTTTCCCCTCTACTGTGTTCAGTTACTAGACAAATGGCATGTAAGCAAGACCGGTTGCTGGTCCGCCCGGCGCAGACGTACCCCTCCAGGCGCACTCGTTCGCCCTTTCATTTCCCAAAATTCCCTCTTGTCTAGGAACCCATTTCAGCGTCACACTGTGGATCCGGAGCCTATCCAGGAACTCCAAACAATTCGCCAAGCATTACGATCTCACCATCCTCGACTCCAAGGCTTTGAGGGCCGCCATACTGTCCACAAAAATTTTGGGTTTTGAGGGCGGTAAATCCCTTACCAGAATTTCTCTAGCGGCTACTGCAATGGCACAGACCTCTGCCTGAAAGACCGCATACTCGTCCGGCAGTCTCAGAGACATACCGATATTGAGTGCGTCAGAGTAGACCCCCAAACCAGGCTTTGAGCGCCGCCATACTGTCCACAAAAATTCTGGGTTTTGAGGGCGGTAAATCCCATACTAAAATTTCTCTTACGGCTTCTGTAATGACACAGACCTCTGCCTGAATGACAATACATTCCTCCGGGAGGTTTTGAGACATACCGATATTGAGTGCGTCAGAGTAGACCCCCAAACCAGTCCTTGACTCCATCTAGGAGCCATCGGTGTAGATCGAGGTTTCATTCTTCTCAAGTACAGCATTCGCTCTCCATTCATCCCTTCAAGGAAAACGAATGCTTTCAACCCAGTCAGCACTGGTGCCAGGTAGTCGAAGAACCTCCTTAGTCAACCCTTCGCATCCACAACACCCAGAACCGAACTGTGGCCGCAACCGTCCCCCTTCAGCATGCCAAGCTTCCTCAGCCTAAGCACGACCCTGGCGCCGCAGTTCTGAATATAAGCCTCAATGGGCTGCCTATCCAGCATCGCTTCAAGGCCTGGCTGCGATGCGGGTCTCAATGCCCCTGTGACCCCCACGCAGGCCAGACTCTGGACCTCCTCGAACTACCTCGTACGTGTCTTCTTCTCCACGGCCTTTATCCATACCAATGCTCCATCAGAACTGGCCTCACGATGACCGCATACAACGAATAAATCATTTTGGGGAAATCCCCCACTTCCTATCGAACATCCTCCCACAGAAGTAAAAAACACAGAGTGCCTTACGACTTCTTTCCTCGGTATTCCTCTTCCATGTTCCCTTTCTTTCAGACAACTGCCACTGCCTTTCTATATATGTTGTATAAAGTAAATCAAAATAAGCTGCCTAAAGACAAACCAGCTAAAATAATTATCCGCAAGCAGCAACTGGTTTGCACGTTTACAGCGACCTTGTCTTGTAAATTAAACAACAATCCCAAAATTCAAGTGCTGGTTTTATTGGTATTTTTGGATCTTTATGGATTTTTTTAGTTCAAGGCCATTGCAAGAGCATGTAATTCCATTACAGGAAAGTAAGGTAAAGAAACTGGACACGAATTAAAAAGTAACAACAATACAAGAAATTGAAGTTCAAAATTCAGGGAAATTTAAAGGTTAACTAAAAAATTAACACTCCTTTTTGAAAAATGTTTATGCTTATCCTATTCCGATTAGATATCTAAATATCCCATTCCGATTAGATGCCCTATGTTGTATATCAAACTCAATACAATGCGGAAAATTTATAAAAATTTCGTACGTTTAGGTACTAAAAAGTACCAAAAAGTACGAAATGGTACATATTTGCCCAACGCAAGCGGAAAGGGTTATAATTATGTTCTTGAGCTCAAATGAAAGAGCGCCACGAAAAAATAAGGTTTGATAAAAAAATTTGGAAAATCCTACCGGAAGTGGTAGAGATAGTACGTTTAGCCCCGAAATCGGTACTATTTGGTACTTTCTTTGTAAATTGAACTAGAGCTCTGAATTTTGGAAACTTATGTGCACTATGGCAACCTTAATTGGGAGACTATAAATTTTTTTGAAATTTGTACATTATGGTACTAAAATAGTACCAAAAAAGTGAGAAATGGGTAAACTTTGAATAGGGCAAACTTTGTATGGATACAGGTAGAATTTTGAAATTTGACTTAAAGACATCTGGTGTAAAGGATGAGAGTGAAAAGAAAACTAGCACTGGTAACGGGAGAAAACGTACGTTTGGTACCGCAATTGGTACCATTTTGTTCTTTCTTTACAGATGGAGCTAGGGACCTGAAATTTAACACAACGCAGGTACAACTAGGAAATATATGATGGGTGACTAAATGATCTAATCAAAATTCGTACATTTTGGTACTATTTGGTACTTTCTTCACAGATGGAGCTATAAGTCTGAAATTTGGCAGTACATTTTGGTACTATTTAGTTTAGTTGCGTTTAGTACCGCAATTGGTACCATTTTGTACTTTCTTTTCAGATGGAGCTAAAGGTCTGAAATTTGACATGCAAGTACAACTAGGAAATATATGATGAGTGACTAAATGATCTATTCAAAATTCGTACATTTTGGTACTAATTGGTACTTTCTAATTAGTACAGATGGAGCTAGAAGTCTGAAATTTGGCAGTACATTTTGGTACTATTTGGTACTTTCTTTACAGATGGAGCGAGACGTCTGAAATTTGGCATGCAGGTATAACTAGGAAAAATATAATGGGAGACTATGAGCTTTTTACAATTCGTACATTTTGGTACCAAAATTGAAACCATTTGGTACTTTCTTCATAGATGGAGCTAGAGGTCTGAAATATGCCATGTAGGTAATGCTTAGAAATATATTATCGGCGACTAAATGATTTTTTTACAATTTAAACATTTTGGTTTCAAAATTGGTACTATTTGGTACTATCGGTTCGAATGGAGTTTAAGGTCTAAAATTTGGCATGTAGGTACAACTAAGAAACATATGATGGGTGACTAAATGTTCTACTAAAAATTCGTACATTTCGGTACCATTTGGTATTTTGTTCAGACGGAGCTAGAGGTCTTTGTTCAGACGGAGCTAGAGGTCTGAAATTTGGCACATAGGTACAACAAGGAAATATATGATGGCTGACTAAATGACCTATTCAAAATTCAAACATTTTGGTACCAAAATTGGTACCATTTGGTACTTTCTTCATGGATGGAGCTGGGGGTCTGAAATTTGGCATGTTGGTACAACTCAGATATATATAATGGTGACTAATTGTTCTATTAAAAATTTGGACATTTTGGTACCATTTGGTACTTTCTGTACAGATGGAGCTAGAGGTCTGAAATTTGGCATGTAGGTATAAAAAGGAAATATATAAAGGGTGACTAAATGATTCGTTCAAAATTAGTAAATTTTGGTACCAGATGGAGCCAAATAGTACGAAATAGCTTATCTTCGCCTACAATGAACGGTGGCTGATAAAATTAAGCAATTTGACAAACAGTTTCCAGTATTGATAAAAATTTGTCATGTGGAACAAAACGTACTAATTGTTGTGTAATTGGTACCTTGAAAGAATATATCGTATGTTTAGGTACTCAAACGAACAAAATGATACTTTCTTAACGGAGTGTACAAAAGCAAAATTGGTATAGAAGTACACCTTGACTATAAATATTGGGTGACCAGAAGATTATTCAAAATCGTAGATATAGGTACTAAAACGTACAAAATGGTACAATCTTCACGAATTGAGCTAAAGCACTCAAGATTTGTTAGTTCGTGAATGTTGGTACTAAAACATACAACATGGTACTTTTTTGCGGAGTGATCTTAAGCTTTTAAAAACTGAAATACATCTACACCTTGACTATAAATATTGGGAGACCAAAAGATTTTTTATAGCACATTTAGGTACTAAAACATACAAAATGGTACTTTCTTTACGAGTTGATTGGTACTATTTGATACTTTCTTCACGGAACGGGACACATTTCTGAAATTTTACACGCAATTATTACAAAACTTCATAATCTTTTAAATGAGGTGACAGGTTTTGGAAGTCCTAAAATAAAAAGGGAGTATCAAAAACGGGGCAGCGAAGCGGATAACCGGGATGCTTGCATATATATAAATACAAATTGCTTCTTACCATTTACCAATAGTTAAAGTGTAAACGACATACCTGAAAAATAAAAAAAAAGTTATTTAAGTAAAACTAGTTCTTAAGCAAAACAATATGAAATTAAATTTCAAAATTTGTTTCCATTTTTCTATTTATTTTATTTTTCTTTTAATAATTTTTTTTGTATAACTTTTTTATAATTTTTTTTATTATTTGATGTTATTTTGTTTTGGTCTATTTCATTTTATTTTATTTTATTTTATTTTATTTTATTTTATTTTATTTTATTTTATTTTATTTTATTTTATTTTATTTTATTTTATTTCATTTTATTTCATTTTATTTTATTTTATTTTATTTTATTTTATTTTATTTTATTTTATTTTATTTTATTTTATTTTATTTTATTTTATTTTATTTTATTTTATTTTATTTTATTTTATTTTATTTTATTTTATTTTATTTTATTTTATTTTATTTTATTTTATTTTATTTTATTTTATTTTATTTTATTTTATTTTATTTTATTTTATTTTATTTTATTTTATTTTATTTTATTTTATTTTATTTTATTTTCTTTTATTTTATTTTATTTTATTTTATTTTATTTTATTTTATTTTACGTTATTTTATTTTATTTTTTTTATTTTATTTTTTTCATTATGTTTTACTTCTTTTATTGAAATATTTTTGAATTTAATGTTAAAGCTGTAAGCAACATGAGACACGTGATTAAAATGTGCATAAAATTAACATCTTGTTTGGGCAGGTTAGTATGACCCTGCAGCAAATAGAACACATGGATCTAAATCTCGGCGGGAACATCACAACAATAAACAACCAAACAATTCCATGGTAGCCGGTTGTACGTACCGGATTGACCCGATGAAATCCTTCACTGACAATCGCTGCCGCCTCAGTGTACTGCTACAACAACAACTATAAAATATGACTATTTATTTTTCATTTGATAAACAAAAGACTTAAGACACATACATATACGGGTGCACAATATGGCTAACTTCTCGGTGCATAGTTAAGCATAGCTTTTTGACAAGTAAAACTTTTTGAATTGCTTAAGAGATCAAAAAGCAACTAGAAACTAAAACCATTTTCAATGGTGAGTAACTTTGGGTACTTCAGGCAAGTAAAGCATTTCAGCGATACGATGCGAGGCTTGGTTTTGCGAAATGCCATTTATTATCGGATATAAAATAAAAGCACCTTATTATTGAGTTGTCCAGCACTTGCAAATGCAAATTTCAAATTTACCCATGAACATTCCATTAGGGAACTAGGGCAAACTTCTCACAAATCAGTGAGTGCTGTCCGATTCAATTTTAAGCTCAATGATAAGGGACCTCCTTTTTATAGCCGAACTCTGAACGGCATGCCGCAGAGCGGCATCTCCATGTGGAGAAGTTTTTACATGACAAAGTACCTCACAAATGTCGCCAGCATTAGGAGGGGATAACCACCGCTGAAAAATTTTCCGATGTTTCTGCCAGGATTCGAACCTAGGCGTTTAGCGTCATAGGCTGACATGCTAACCTCAGGTTTTTCATTATCAGCAAGAACATGCAATGCTTGCAGGAGATATCTATGTCTTTATAAAGCTTATTTTAAAGAAAAACAAAAGACCTAAGACACATACACTGCATTGACCTTCATTTCAAAACTAAAATTAGATAAAATTGAAATTTTGACAAAATTAAATGAAATGCAAAAATAAAAACACCCAACCTATAAAGACAGACTTGCAAATTGTATGAACACCAACACGTAACTCCGCAACAACTTGTTGAAATATTTCACATCTAAAATAGGTGGTTGGTTAACCACATACAAAATGGTTGGATTTTGTTAAAAGAAAAAACTTAAAAAATAAACAAAATGAATGGAATTTTGCAAAACGCAGACAAAAGTGTAAAAAACAAATTAAATAAAAATAAAAAAAAATCAAACAAAAAAATCAAACAAAACCTAAAAACAAAACAAAAAAACTTAATAAAAAAATAAAAGTAAATATAAAATTAAATATTTACATGAAATGACATCAAAATGTTCCAAACGTTGTTTTTCTCCCAATAAAGCCCAATCAAACTTCACCAAAACAAAAATTCACACCATAAATCTTTCCCAGATACCTAAATGTAAACATGACAAATTTTCTTTCACACTTCAACTCTCTATCTCTCTGGAACCCCTGAATTTTATGTTGTCTAAGAAAAAGCGCCAAAAAATCCAAACAAACAAAGCTCTCACATAAAATATCAACACCAGTGTCACATCCATAAGATACGAGTATAAATAAAAGTGGCGGCCATAAAATATACAAAAAAAAAAATGTACAATTCACCAAACAAAAAAAAAAAAAAAACAAAAAACTATGCAACTTGTTGGAGTTCGTTTCGAACTAATGTGTGCGTTCAGCCACAGGTTGTCTGCACGTTTGTCGGCCAAAGATGCTTTGGCCTAAAACAGTTTTAAACGGCATGGCTTAGAGAGAACACGCGTGTTACCTCTGCAGTTAGAAAAATAGATCATTTGATCGATGATCAAAAAAATTAAAAATAAGAAAAGTTTTGATGAAGTGAGATAAAAAAATATAAGAAAAAAAAACAAAAAATTCATGTTTTGATTAACAAAAGAACCAATATAGTGAAAAAATATACTCCAAATATTTAAATTTAAACAACATCGGGAAAATTATAAATTATGATATATTTTTTAATGAAAAAAAAAAAAATTAAATAAATAAATAATGAAAATATAAATGAGAGGCGTCATTAAGACGAATATCAATTATTGATTATGGGATCACTGAGAGCACTTATTTACACTTAAAAATTTAACTTTGTAACAAAAATTTAGAAAAAAATAAAACAAAAAATATTTAAAAATAATGATAGAAATATTAAAAAAAATACAACGAATGGTCCCAAGCTGTGCAATTTCTTATACGAAATCACAAAATGAAAACCTCAAATTTAAAACTCATTAAGACAAATATCAATGATTGCAAATTATTATGTGAATACAGGATCACTGAGAGCACTATTTTGCATTGAATTTTTATTTATTTATTTACAAAGTAAAAAAAAATTTTTTTGAACAATTTACAAAATTACAAAGCATTGTTTGGAAAAAAAAAACATTTTGGGAAATTGAATTTATATGCTAAAAAAAAAAAATAAAAAATAAAAAAAAAATTTTAAATAAGTAAAAACGTGTTAAGTTTATCCCCAACACCAAGGATATAAAGATAGTCCTATTTTATTATAACTCCCCTACTATATCCATAGTTATATCTAAACAGGGGCTGGTCTCGAACATATTTTATTCAGGCCCCGAGAACTCATATGCAAGTAAAAGTTTCAGCGAAATCAGGCAAGAAATTTGCTTTTCATGAGATTAAGACCCTTAATAAGAAGATCGGTCTATATGACAGCTATATCTGTATAATCTGATCTGATTCATATTCGGGAGGGGATGACGGGAGGTTAAAACAAACAAACAAACAATATTTAAAATTTCAACGAAATCGGGTAATAAATAAAGCTTTTATGACCTTCAGACCCTTTATCAGTAGATCGGTCTATATGGCAGGTATATCTAAACATAGTCCGATATGAACCATATTTAGGCCGAATGTCGGGAGGCCTAAAACAATTCACGGTTTCAATTTCAACAACATCGGACAATAAATGCAGTTTTTATGGGCCTTTTACCCTTTATCTGGAGATCGGTCTATATGGCAGCTATATCTAAATAAAGTCCGATCTGAACCATATTTGGGTCGGATGTCGGGATGCTAAAAACAACTCACTGTTTTAAATTTCAGCAAAATCGGGTAATAAATAAAGCCTTTATGGGCTTCAGGCCCTTTATCGGCAGATCGGTCTATATGGCAGCTATATCTAAATATAGTCTGATCTGATCCATATTTGGGTCGGATGTCGGGAGGCCTAAAACAACTCAATGTATCAAATTTCACCGAAATCGGGTAATAAATAAAGATTTTATGGGCTTCAGACCCCATATCGGCAGATCGGTCTATATAACAGCTATATCTAAATATAGTCCGATCTGAACCATATTTGGGTCGGATATAGGGAGACCTACAGCTACTCACTGTTTTAAATTTCAACAAAATTGGGTAATAAATGAAGCTTTTATGGGCTTCAGACCTTTAACCGGCAGATCGGTCTATATGGCAGCTATATCTAAATATAGTCCGATTTGAACCATATTTGGGTCAGATGTCGGGAGGCATAAATCAACTCACTGTTTCAAATTTCAGCGAAATCGGGTAATAAATAAAGCTTTTATGGGGCTTAGACCCTTAACTGGCAGATCGGTCTATATGGCAGCTATATTTAAATATAGTCCGATCTAAACCATATTTGGGTCGGATGTCAAGAGGCCAAAAACTGCTTCAAATTTCAGCGAAATCGGATAAAAAATAAAGATTTTATGGGCTTCAGACCCTTTATCGGGAGATCGGTCTATATGGCAGCTATATCTAAATAAAGTCCGATCTAAACCATATTTGGGTCGGATGTCGGGATGCTAAAAACAACTCACTGTTTTAAATTTCAACGAAATCGGGTAATAAATAAAGCTTTTATGGGGTTTAGACCCTTAACCGGCAGATCGGTCTATATGGCAGCTATATCTAAATTTTGGGTCCTATGTAGATAGACATAAAAGTACTCACTGTTTCAAATTTCATCGAAATCGGGAAATAAATAAAGCTTTTATGGGCTTCATACCCTTAACCGGCAGATCGGTCTATATGGCAGCTATATCTAAATATAGTCCGATTTGAACCATATTTGGGTCAGATGTCGGGAGGCCTAAACCAACTCACTGTTTTAAATTTCAGCGAAATAAGGTAATAAATAAAGCTTTTATGGGCCTTTGACCCTTAACCGACAGATCGGTCTATATGGCAGCTATATCTAAATATAGTCCGATTTGAACCATATTTGGGTCAGATGTCGGGAGGCCTAAACCAACTCACTGTTTTAAATTTCAGCGAAATAAGGTAATAATTAAAGCATTTATGGGCCTTAGACCCTTAACCGACAGATCGGTCTATATGGCAGCTATCTATCCGCTTGCCTTTCCTGAAATCTTTCTGTCCGCCTATCCGTACGTCTCTCCGTATGCTGTCCGTCTTTCTCTCTGTCAGTCTTTCTGTCTGTCCTTACGACTATCATTCTACATGTCTATCCTTAAGTCTGTCTGTCTGTCGTCCCGTCTGTCTGTCGTTCCCTCTGTCTGTCGTCCGTTATCTGTCTGTCGAGATTAATTTATATACAAAGTACAGACAACAATTTTAATTCATGTGTCTGTCTATTCGTCTGCCTGTCCGAAAGTCTTTCTGTTCGCCTATCTGTCAGTCTTTGTGCCAGTCTTTCTACTTGCTTGACCGTCTCTCTATCCTACTGTCTTTCGGTATGTCTATCCTTCCGTCTGTCTGTGTGTCCGACTGTTCTTCTGCATGTCTGTCTGTCTGTCGAGGTGAAGTTGTATACAAAGTACAGACAACAATTTTCATCCATCTGTCTGTCTGTTTCTACGTCTGCCAGCCTGGAAGTTTTTCTGTCCGCCTATCTCTCCGCATTCTGTCCGTCTTTGTGTCTGGCTTTCTGCCTGCTTGATCGTCTTTCTGTCCTGCTGTCTTTCTGCATGTCTGTCCTTCCGTCTATCTGTAAGTTCGTCTGTCTGTGTGTCCGACTGTCTATCTGCATGCCTGTCTGTCTGTCCATCCGTAGTCTGTCTGTCGAGGTTAATTTGTATATAAATAAACATGCGTTTGTCTGCCTGTCTATGTCTGCCTGTCCGGAAGTATTTCTGTCCTTCTATCCCTATGTCTTTTTTTAGTCTGTCCCTCTTTCTATCATTCCATCAGATATCTGTCTGTCGATGTTAATTTGTGTACTTAGTAGAGACAAACCTTTTCATCCGTATGCCCGTCTATTCGTCTGCCTGTCGGGAAGTCTTTCTGTTCGCCTATCTCTCCTTATTCTGTCCGACTATGTGTTTGTATTTTTGCCTGCTTGATCGTCTTTCTGTCCCACTGTCTTTCTGCATGTCTGTCCTTCCGTCTATCTGTCTGTCCGTCCGTCTGTCCGTCCGTCTGTCCGTCCGTCTGACTGTCTTTCTGCATGTATGTCTGTCTGTCCATCCTTCGACTGTCTGTCGAGATTAATTTGTATATAAAGCACAGACTACAATTTTCATCCGTTTGTCTGTCTATCTATCTGTCTGCCTGTCCGAAAGTCTTTCTGTCCTCCTATCCCTATGTCTCTCCGTACTCTGTCCGTTTTTCTGTCTCTCCATCCGTTGTCTGTCTGTCGATGTTAATTTGTGTACTAAGTACGGACAACAATTTTCATACTTCTGCTGTCGGTCCGTCTTTCTATCCGCCTATACTTCCTTCTGTCTGTCGATGTTAATTTGTGCAGAAAGTACAGATCGAAATTTTCATCCGTTGATCTGTCCATTTGCTTGATCGGATGTCTTTCTGTCCGCCTATCTCTGTGTCTCGCCTTTGTCTGTCCGGCTCTCTATCGATGTTAATTTGTGTATAATGTACAAACCGCAATTTTCATCCAATCATCTTCAACTTGACACAGACATGTTTTCGCCTAGAGGCGAAGCCTATTGAAACTGGAGATTTCGGTTCAGATTTGAATAGAGCTCCCATATATATATTCCTCCGATTTAAAATATCAAGGCAATAGGGTGGTGATTTGTCAACAGATCTTCACAAACTGACTCTTTAAATTACCAAAGAATTTCAGAGAAAACGGTTCAAATTTAGAAACGTAGCCTTTGCAATTGCAAGCATTTATCAACAGATCTCTAAAATTTGGAAAATGTGTATGACGTCCACTATGTGTATGGTACTTGGTCGAAATCGGTTCAGATTTAGGTATAGCACCCATATACAGCTATGTTCTTCCGATTTTGAGTAATATTGAAATAAAGTGGTATTTTTTTAACCAATCCTTGGCACTTTTAGGACATAGCATGTTCTGATGACATTTCTAGAGAATTTAATCGAAATCGGTTCAGATTTTGATATAGCTCCCACATATATCTTCCATCCGATATGGAGGTTTTAGGCTGTAGCAGCCAAAAGTTTGGTCCGATCTTTGCAAAACTTGGCATGAGGTGTTTTATTTGATGTCCTCAAATGTATGCAAAGTTTCGTCAAAATCGGTTCAGATTTAGATATAGCTCCCATATATATCTTCCATCCGATATGGAGTTTTTAAGCTGTAGCAGCCTCAATTTTGGTCCGATCTTTACAAAATTTTGCAGGAGGTGTTTTATTTGGTGTCATAAAATGTATGTGAAGTTTCGTCAAAATCGGTTCAGATTTAGATATAGCTCCCATATATATCTTTCATCCGATATGGAGTTTTTAAGCTGTAGCAGCCACAATTTTGGTCCGGTCTTTGCAAAATTTGGCATGAGGTGTTTTATTTGATGTCCTCAAATGTATGCGAAGTTTCGTCGAAATCGGTTCATATTTAGATATAGCTTCCATATATATCTTACATCCGATATGGAGTTTTTAAGCTATAGCAGCCATAATTTTGGTCCAATCTTTACAAGATTTTGCATGAGGTGTTTTATTTGATGGCCTCAAATGTATGCGAAGTTTCGTCAAAATCGGTTCAGATTTAGATATAGCTCCCATATATATCTTTCATCCGATATGAAGTTTTTAAGCTGTAGCAGCCTCAATTTTGGTTCGATCTTTACAAAATTTAGCATGAGGTGTTTTATTTGACGCCTTAATATGTTGGCTGAATTTCGTCAAAATCGGTTCATATTTAGATATAGCTCCCATATATATCTTATATCCAATATGGAGTTTTTAAGCTGTAGCAGCCATAATTTTGGTCCGATCTTTACAAGATTTGGCATGAGGTGTTTTATTTGATGTCCTCAAATGTATGCGAAGTTTCGTCAAAATCGGTTCAGATTTAGATATAGCTCCCATATATATCTTTCATCCGATATGAAGTTTTTAAGCTGTAGCAGCCATAATTTTGGTCCAATCTTTACAAGATTTTGCATGAGGTGTTTTATTTGAATTTCTATAAAAATAAAATTTCTATGCTTAACATAAACCTTCAAAATATTTGATTTTATAACCATGGCCACTTGTGTAACAAACAAAAATCGATTTTGCCAATACCACAGCCATTACGAAGTGCATCAAAATATATGCAAAAAATCAATAAAATCTTAAACACACATTAACTACAATCGCTGAACAACTCAAAATCCCAAAATAAATGTCTCAAAAACAAAAAACAACAACTCTCAACTACTGACCCAATTCCTTTAAGAAAATAAAAGACACACATAACAAAAGAAGAAAAAAAATACAGAGAAAACAAAACAAATTGCAAGCTAAGCATGCTGGATATCAACTAAAACCACAAAACGCCTTCAATCATACCTCAGAAACAACAACCGAGAGAGCGGAAAACGTGTTGCAACATCATTTTCAATAAAAAAAAAAAACAAATCCCGCCAATATCTTTTGCAGCCTTATGGAATTGCCTGTAAAAGTTTAAAGTCCACTTTAGTGACACACTCTCATCGCAGGCAGCTTAAAAAAACCGGGTGCTTTAGCAAACATTTACCAAGAGAGTGAGCGTGTGCGTGTGTGTTTGTGTTTTCCATCATCAACAAACAAAAATCCCCATAAGCCGGTAAATGCCAAAGGAAAATTTTTAAGGCGACTACAACTTATTTTTCTTCTTTTTCTAAGCGAAAAGGAATTGTAAAAAGCTAATCAAACCACATCCAAAAAAGTCTACATCATCTTCTTTGAGTGGAATTTGTGTGTGTTTTTTTTCTAAACAAAGACCAAAACAAACAACAACTTTGGCATTCCTGTTTACGTTTAGTTTTTTTGTTTGCAAGTTTCAAGTATTGGTTACTACTTCGGGAGATTTTTCCAATCATCGATAAGCAGGTTTTCTTGCAGAAAATGTGTCAACTTTAACGGCTGCATTGAGTACAAGAGCAAATGTTTTATGGCAAAATGTAAGTAAGACTCAAGTCATGAGAAAAGTATTTTAAAAAAAATTTTAACAAATATGGTAGCTAATTAAAAATAAAAGCAAAAAACAAGAAAAAAAATAAATAAATATTTCCGCAGGGAACTCCTTGCAAAAACTAAAGACTTAAGACACAAACGTGAATTTTTAAAACAAAAAGTTTGTGAAAAAAACAACAAAAGTAGTGAACACTGCCCTTGGCATAAACAAAAAACTTAAGACACAAGCGCGATTTTCTATATCAAAAAATAATTTTTCTCACCTTATACCGAGAGATGAAACAAAGAAAATTTGTAGTTGCTGGTAATTTAAGGAAAATGTAAATTTGTAAAAGGAAGCATTTAAGGCACCTTAAAACAAAAAAGTGCTCTATATATTGGGTTGCCCAAAAAGTAATTGGGCATTTTTCATATAGTCGGCGTTGACAATTTTTTCACAGCTTGTAACTCTGTAATTGCATTCTTTCTTCTGTCAGTTATCAGCTGGTACTTTTAGCTTGCTTTAGAAAAAAATTGTAAAAAAGTATATTTGATTAAAGTTCATTCTAAGTTTTATTAAAAATGCATTTACTTTCTTTTAAAAAATCCGCAATTACTTTTTGGGCAACCCAATACAAAGAACAGCAATCTTCTGAATTGAGTTGAAGGCATGTTACATGGCGCCCCATCTAGCCTTTATATTCAGAGAGTGCTTAGAACTCGCATACAACCCAACAGCTTGGCTGAAGACAAGGGCAGGGCATAGAGAATACCATGGTAAATAGTAGGATATTCGGAGAAAAGCTAAGAAATCAGTAGCATACCTATGGCAAGGAGGCTACTGTAGGTAGGCAGAGGTTGGCATGTTCGTCTATGACGCGGAACGCCAGGGTTGGAATGCTGGCAAGAACATCAAAATAAATTTTCAGGGGTGGTTATCCCCTGCTAATGTTGGCGCCATTTGAACCACTTGGTATGGCAGCTATGTAAAAACTTCTCCAAAAAGAGGCGTCGCACTGCGGCACGCCATTCGGACTCGGCTATTAAAAGAAGGCCCCTTATCAATGAGCTTAAACTTGAATCGGACAGCACTCATTGATATATGAGAGGTTTGTCGCTGTTCTTTAATGGAATATTCATGGGCAAATTTGCATTTTTAGCTATGGCAATGGACAATCAGAGGAAACCCACTGTATTTGGTTACGCAAAGTATAGGAAAGTCCTTCAACACCACTAGGATCGACACACTGATCCAATTCTTAGATTGGAACAGGTGGTGCGAAATTTTAAAGGCTGAATAAACCACATGCAACAGTTGGATAGAGTGGGCACACTATAGATGGATATTTTATATCCAGCTGAAGTGTAGGCCTCACCATAGGATAGCCATCTTGAATAGTCTTCTGAACATGCTACTGTCTACTGTAAGGACAATGCTAAAATTCTTCTTTAACTTAGGAACCCAAATCAAATTTTCGGAAAGAGAAGACTAAAACTCCCCTTTTAATGAGAAAAATACAAAGAAGAAAAAATACAAATTGGGGGTAATAATTGCACCCTCTAGAGGTTCAAAGATTGGCCAAATTTCAAGCGTTTAAAATTCTGCCAAAGCAAATAATAATTTCCCCCTCTGCAGGCTCACTTCAAATCAAATTAAATCGGGAGATGGATCTGTATGGGAACTATTGGGTTGCCCAAAAAGTAATTTCGCATTTTTTGAAAAGAAAGTAAATGCATTTTTAATAAAATTTAGAATGAACTTTAATCAAAAAAAAAATTTTTACACTTTTTTTTCTAAAGCAAGCTAAAAGTAATAGCTGATAACTGACAGAAGAAAGAATGCAATTACAGAGTCACAAGCTGTAAAAAATTTGTCAACGCCGACTATATGAAAAATCCGCAATTACTTTTTGGGCAACCCAATATTTTCCTAAAACGTTTTTATTCCTAAAAATTATATTTTTCCTCAAAATAATAATTCCTTCAAGAGTTTTTAAATTGTAATAGAATTATCTGTTTCTCAAAGCAAAAAATATATTTTTTTTCTCTAAAAAAAGGTATTTTTTGTTAAAAAGTTATTTTTTTTTCAGTAAAATTTTGTTTTTTGAAAAAAAAAAATATTTTTTCCCAAAAAAATGAAATTTTTTCCTAAAAAATTAGTTTTTTTAGTAAATTTTCTTAGTTTCTAAAACATTTTTTTTTTCCTAAAAAAAAGTAGTTTTTTCAAAAATTTTTAGCTATCAATAAAATTATTTTTTCCTCAGAAGAAGTATATTTTCCTCCAAAAAAGTATTTTTTTCCTCCAAAAAAGTATTTTTTTTCCCTACAAAAAAGTATTTTTTTCCATTTTTTTTCTAAAATTAGTAGTTTCTTTAATAGATTTTAAATTTAAATGGATTTTTTTTTCCCAAAACAGAAATGTTTTTCTAAAAATGAGTATTTTTTCTAAAAAAATTAAATTTTTTCCTAAAAAAATTTGTTTTTCTAGTAAATTTTCTTAGTTTCTAAAATATTTTGTTTCTTTTTCTTAAAAAAAGGAGTTTTTCAAAAATTTTTAGCTATCAATAAAATTATTTTTTCCCCAGAAGAAATATGATTTCCTCCAAAAAAGTATTTTTTCCTCCAAAAAAGTATTTTTTTTTCTACAAAAAAGTATTTTTTTTTCTCCAAAAATTTATTTTTTTCCTCCAAAAAAATATTTTTTTCCAATTTTTTCAAAATCTAGTAGTTTCTTCAATAGTTTTTAAATTTAAGTGGAATTTTTTTTTTCTCAAAACAGAAATGTTTTTCTAAAAATGAGTATTTTTTTCTAAAAATATTAAATTTTTCCTAAAAAAATTAATTTTTTTAGTAAATTTTCTTAGTTTCTAAAACAATTTGTTTTTTCCTTTAAAAAAGTAGTTTTTCAAAAATTTTTAGCTATCAATAAAATTATTTTTTCCTCAGAAGAAGTATGTTTTCCTCCAAAAAAGTATTTTTTTCATCCAAAAAAGTATTTTTTTTTCATCCAAAAAAGTATTTTTTTCTTCCAAAAAAGTATTTTTTTCCTCCAAAAAAGTATTTTTCCTACAAAAAAGTATTTTTTTCCTCCAAAAAAGTATTTTTTTCCTCCAAAAAAGAATTTTTTTTTCAATTTTTTCAAAAATTAGTAGTTTCTTCAAAAGATTTTAAATTTAAGTGGATTTTTTTCTCAAAACAAATGTTTTTCCATAAAATTTAGTTTTTCCTAAAAACAAAAAATAGTTTTTCCTGAAAAAAATGTCTTTCCATGAAAAAGCTTTTTTTTTGTACCTTCTACTTTTTTCGCTCATAATGACTTTTCTAAAGCTGTGTGTCAAAAAACTTTTTGTCCCTCATTGTAGTTGAATGAACTTACCACGCAAAAGTCAAAACAAATATTTACCCTTGCAATTGTTTTCCGCAATTTAAGTTAAACGTTTTACAGTGGATTGTTAAAACCAACATCATTTTCAAATGTAATTGTCTATGAAATTACATGAAAACATGTAAATAATATACAAATCAAATTGCATTCGCATTCCATAAAATGGTGGGGGATATTATGTCTTATGAGTACTAAAATATGATAAATGATAACTTATATGGT
Organism: Stomoxys calcitrans; assembly: GCF_963082655.1. Lineage (NCBI taxonomy): Eukaryota > Metazoa > Arthropoda > Insecta > Diptera > Muscidae > Stomoxys > Stomoxys calcitrans. The sequence continues at coordinate 13,683,267 of NC_081555.1, read as the reverse complement.
GTTTTTATAAAGTCAAAAAAAAAAAAAAATCATTAAAAATCATCAATCAAAGCATATAAAGATATTATAGTTTTTTAGAATATACAGATGAAAGACGTAAAACTGAAGGATAGTTCGAAGTAAACTTCGTATGATAAAGTGATTTTAGATTTTTTCAGAAGCAATTTTCATAATTTAAAATTTTTGCAAATTTTTTAGCTTTATTCAAACATAGTTTTTAAAACTATGTTGCCCAAAAAGTAATTGCGGATTTTTCATATAGTCGGCGTTGACAAATTTTTTCACAGCTTGTGACTCTGTAATTGCATTCTTTCTTCTGTCAGTTATCAGCTGTTACTTTTAGTTTGCTTTAGAAAAAAAGTGTAAAAAAAAGTATATTTGATTAAAGTTCATTCTAAGTTTTATTAAAAGTGCATTTACTTTCTTTTAAAAAATCCGCAATTACTTCTTGGGCAACCCAATAAATTTTGCCAAAATTTAATTTTTTACTTTTCTTCCAAAACAAGCAAACGATTTTTTAATTAGCATACCCCCCACCATTAGATGAGGGCATTCTAACTTCGTCATTGATTTAAGAAGTAGTCGAATTGACGATGATCAAAGTTCTTCTGAAGAAGTCACTCTAATCTTCTGTGTTTTTGTATGTCTGTCCGTCTATCTTTCTGTCAATGTAACTATCTGTCCATCAGTCACTCTTTCCATCAGTCTGTGTCTTTCAATCCATCTGTCTGTCATTCTTCGGTCTGTCCGTTCGTCTGTCTGCCCGCATATTCTTCTGTCTGTCTGTCTGTCCGTCCCAATATCTATACAACTTATCGCGGATATTTGAACCAAATTTCCTTAAATATTTTTTCCTAAATATGTCCAAGGAAATCACAAATAAATTTTGATTTATTTTGATGTAATTCGTCATGATACACAGATATCACAACAGTTTTCAAAAGAAAAAAAAAAAAAAAACAAAATCACCCCTGGACTTGTTATTTTTTATGTTCATACCCATAAATTTCTATTCACAATAGCCATTACCAATCACCATTGCAACCACTGCATGCCACTTACATGCCATTTATTTTCAAATCACAATAATTTCAAAATACAAAACGTGCAATGATCATGTATTCATAACATACCGAAAAACTCATTAAAAAAAAATTTCCGGTCAATATGATGAATTTTTTCACAATTTAAAGCAATGGGTTCATAAAATAATCATAAACATCAATGTTGGACATTTGATATGAATATGAGCTACAATTGCCATACATTTGTATCGGTTATTGGCGAAAAAGTTTGAAATATTTCCTATTATTACAAATTTTCAAAGAAGTTATGGATTTTTTTTTATTATCCAATTGTATATGAGATAAACAAAAGAAAATTATATATGTATGGGAGAGCTACCCCTAATAAACGATTTTTTTGATATTCAAAATGCTTGGGGCTATGGGCCAAAATCAAAAAATAAACGCGAATAATGATTGCCATGTTATGGGTAGTAGAGTGTAATTACGTATACGTTAAACAAGCATTATCAACATTTAAAATCACACATAAGAGCGTAAACAAAATGCTCAAGAAAATAAATTTGTTAAAATATTGAGCAATGAAGGTAATAAAAAAATTTAATTTCTTTAGAAAATTTTATCAAAATTTTATTTCTTAGGAGGGTGTTTTCGGGGGTTAGTTGGTCCCCCAGACACTTAGCCCTAAAAATAAATCAGCATCGTGCTCTACTCTCAAATATCATTCATTTGAACCCCATATTCCCATTGGCCCCATAGACACTTTTTCCAGAAAATGGATATCAGGTTCGTGCTTTACTCCCAAAGACTTTTCTTTCGATCCCCATACAGCTATGGTCGCATATTTGTCCTCTTTGGGGGTGTTTTTGGGGAGGGGCGGCCCTCATACACTTGGTGCCACATTTGGATATTAGGTTCCCAGATTGCAATGATCGCACATTTGTCCTCTTTGGGTGTATTTTTGGGGACGGGGGCGGCCCCCTAGGTACCCCATCCAAAAATTAGATACCAAATTTTTGTTTTTATTTTTCGCTTAAATCGCACAACCCATCTCTGAGATCTGATGTATCTAAAAATTAGGGTAAGGGAGAGGGTCCGCCCCACTTCCGTTTATCAAAAAATGTAGCACCCTATTTTTACTACGGGATCATTGTGCACCCTCCTAGGCACCACACCCCTGATTTTGCTACCAAATGTTTTTAAGTGTACAAACAAAATTTCGATTAAATCGCACCACCCATCACCGAGATCCGGCGTTTCTGAAAATTAGAATAAGGAGGAGGGTCCGCCCCCCCCCCCCCTTCAGATATCAAAAGATCGGCAGGCCCTCCTGTATCTATCCCAATTCGAGAGTAAAAAAGTGTGCTCTTCTTCCAAAAAACCTTTTCTTGCTGTTCTTTTCTTCCATTGGGAGGAGAGGGCCGAACCCACTGACGCTAAGACCCTAAAAACAAATTATTTAAGTCCTTTATTGTCGCGATTTACATGCCCTGGTGAACGGCAGGACGACATGACGTGACCGAGATAATTGAATCCGTATATCAATATTAAATTCTAACTCTACTGACATAGACCTTTCATGATGGTCTAATATGCCCACTTGGGACGGTTTTGGTTTTGGGGCGGCCCCATTGTAATTTACCCCAATTTTTAATATTCGATAATCATATTGGTACTCTACTCTCGAATACCTTTCATTAGTGGACAAAATTGAAGTTTTGTCCTTAACTATTTACATGAATTTGAACTATTTAAATGAAATTGAATTTCCTAACGTCTGTTATTGTGAATTATCTAAGAGATGTATTTAAATTTCCCTACCACATATGCTAAGTGGTAATAGAATAGGCACTTAGTTTGTAAGTACTAAAATATCTCCCTTTCGTATGTGAAGTTACACTTGCTTCACTTCTGGCACAACCACGAAAAGGTGAGCATCTCTTCTCTTCTCTACTTTTTTATTACTTTAAATAAAATTTATAACGTTGAAAGTTGAACTCATACGGCTATTGTTTTTTTTTGTTTTATCATTTGGGCAACTGCTACAACGACGTTATTATTTCTCTCTATTGAGAAATAATAACTTCCAACAACAACAAACCCTACAGTCCACTCTTCTCCACTAGGAATCTTCAGAGTTATATTTGGTGGTTCCCATCTCTGCACACTGAAAGATCCCCCCACGTTTCTTCATGGTCCTTCGAGCCGTCCATTGGAAACAGGCACAAGTTATTCATTTTGCATTGCCCTTAATGGTAATTAGTCGTATAACAACTGCGGTAAGTGCGCATTCACTCCCTTTTGTGTTATCTGCTGACCGTCGCGAAACAGTCAGACACACCCACGTTGATCGTCGTAAAATAGAACCAAAAAAAATCGGTAAAAATTACTAAAAAAACCAAAAAAAAGAAAAAAATTATTAATAAAATGCTCAGAAGATTTTTAAAATATTTGTTGTCAAGTTAAACATCAAAAAATATAATTAAGAAAAGAATCCACAAAAAATCGAAAAAAAAAAAGAAAATTATATATGTCTCCATTGGATATCTTTTACAAAGGTGTATTTTTTTTTTTTTTCGTTAGAAAACCAGAAATTTTAAAAATCACGAAATTCACAAAAAATACCCTTTAAAAAGAAGGAATCCAACAAAAAGAAACCCCAAGTGCAATATGATATCGAAATTTGTGATGTCCGTCCGACAGTCGTGTTAAAATTTACCCAATGTCTGAAAACGGGAAAATCCATATATTTTTTGTTGTTTTGCAAAAAATTTCATATTCTTCGCCAAAAGCCTAAAATTTTTTTTGTCTCAGTGATTTACTGCTCCTAACGGTTTTTTCTTTACACTTTAAAGAAAACAGATAAAAAGAAGTAATTTAATCCGGTCTTATGTATAACAGTTTTCCTATTGGTTGGTTTTTTCGAGTTTAAGCTCTCCTCTTTTAGTTGATTTGTAACTCGTTCGTCGTTTATTTTTCTCTCATTGGAAGCCAGTTAATAGGACAAGAAAAAAAGAAAAAACCGCCCACGACATGGGAATAGAGAAAAGTACGACAATGCAAATTAAAGGAACGAGAATATTAAAATAGGAATAACGAGTAGTAACAAGACAAGGAAGACAAAAAGAAGTAAGAAAAAAGTGAACAGCAAAACAAAATAAAATAAAAAGAAAGAGATTAAAACTTTCTTTTCAATATTTAAACCCATTTGAAGATTTGAAGATACTTGGAAAAATTTTCTAAATATTTATTTTAGAAATTTGCCTAAATAAAATTTTGAAAAAAAAAAAAAAAAAAAAAAATTAAAAGCAATTACTTAATGAAAATTCGTGAATAGTGTGAAAATCTATTTTGAACAGAAAACAGTTTAGGCTGAATGCAACAAAATCAAAAATATGACATTTCCAACAACCAGGTAAATTGTTTACATTTATCGCCTTATTCCTTATTATTCATCTCATTTTATCGCCTTATTATGGCCTCTTTGCTAACAAATGTAGTTTATATAACATTAAAAATTTCACATTGAGACATCACATCATTAACGACATCACACATTTCCTCCCTTATTGCACTTCCCTCATATTTATCATATTGCACTGCCTTCATACATAATCAGTTCATGTAGTACTGCCATCATATTGGAATATTCCAAGAAATCATATTACAGAAAGTTATGATCAAAACAAATCATGGAGAAAGAATAAATGTAAACAAAATCGAACAATTTGAACATCGCTTAGATACATTTACTGTTGTTATATGATCAGCTGAGATGAAACTCTACCATACACTCGAACGAAAATCTCAGTTCGATTGAACATATGCAAGGCCGAATAAACAAATTCGAAGTGAAGTTTGCACAGATAGTAATAAAATATAATTTACAACGCACCTACGAATAAATATAGAAATGTACATGCTTTAATTAGACGTCTTTGATTTATAGACCTTGAATGCTTTAAAGTGGCAGATTTTTGCCTGAATAACGTATACATCGTTAAGTACACTATCCTTATTGGATTTTTGAGTAGACTGAATGCAAATATTTATCACATTTAATTTATTCGGATTCACTTCCGCTAATTTGTAAAATTTTACTATTGAATCTGGATAATCTCATTTGTCCACGGTCCGGTCCGGCAGTCTTTACTTATATGAATTGAAATTCATTACTCAAACGTAACTTGGCCTCGAGTTTTTTGCTCTGCATCTCTACTCCGCCTTAAGTAATCATTTCCGACACATATCGTTCGGATTTGTAGTGGACTTCGTCGTTCTGAAATCTACGCACTTACGGCATAAGTTATTGGATATAGCTTCTTTATACTCATTGTGTTAAAAGAAAGTGCCCTGCTCTTTCTGCCAAGTTTATGTTTAGTTTTTTTTTATCTTTCTTGATAAGAAGATTTTATACCTACATATAGATCGATCAGATTGTCGGAACTTGCGTTCTATTTTTCTTTACGTTTGGGACACTTCAAACTTGTACGCTTCGCCAATCTTCTGCTGGCAATTTTTTTTTTTTTTGTTGAAGAACGGGATTGTTGTGGTTCCTAGGCGTTTTATGTCTGTTGGAGACTGTGAGATTGTCTCGAATCATCGGTTTCTGTCTTTTCAATAGAGGCGGTTTTCATCACTATTCCTTAGGTACGCAAGATTTTCCGGACACCAAAAGATCTATTCGATTCTTCTTTTATTTTCCGTTGACGTTGCTTCGTATAGTCTTATAACGGAAATGAGCACAACAGAGGCGAGTTCCGACACTATGTCGAACGCAAACGCGTCTACAGATGCATCGGGATCGAAAGGAGCATTTAACAGAATTCAGGCTTCGCCCGATCAAGAGAAGTTTTTATTCAATTGTGACCATCTGGTCGCGTTTTGCACACAGTTCGAGCAAAGCGATATTGCGGATCAGACTGATTCGGTTTTAGAGGTGAAGCTGGAGGACTTGGAGAATCGTTGGAGACGATTGCAGGAGACCTATGAGGGTCTAATGTTGTCACCACGGGCCTCTAATACGAAGGATTTCCGGGAAAATGCAAAAATTAATTTTCATGCCAGTTCTGAGGCATATTATACCGCCAGGTCCCAGATTCTGGATATACTCAGAATATCCGGTGGGTATTCTCGTCAAAACACACGGCACAGTCTCGTTCCGGAATATATACCCCAAAACCAAAATGTGTCCCACAACTCGTCTCAAGATATTTCGAATATCTGCATTAAAGTGCCACCCTGTGACACAGAGGTGTTTAAGGGCGGATATGAGCAATGGCCCTCGTTTCGTGACATGTTCACGGCCGTATATGTGAACCATCCGAAATTGACCCCAGCTCAGAAACTTTATCATTTGAGGAACAAGACTCAAGGGGGGGCAGGCGCAATAGTTAAGAGATTCCCTCTCTGCGACGAAAATTTCAGTCTAGCGTGGAGCGCATTAAAATCCCGGTACGAGAACAAGCGTGTGCTGGTAGATAATCAGTTGAAAGTGCTGTTCAATATTCCTGTCGCAATGGTAGAGAACAGTGAATCTATCCAAAAGATTCAATCCACAACCAACGATTGCTTGTGTACCTTGAAGACACTCGGCGTGAATATTGAGAGTTGGGATCCATTGCTAATTTACCTAGTGTCTACCAAGTTGCCTGACGAGACTCTGGCACTTTGGGAACAATCCCTTAAATCCCACCGCGAGTTGCCAACTTGGAGCCAACTCGATGAGTTTTTGGTTAACCGATTTGAAGTGGTCGAAAGAATTCATAGTATAAAATCCACTAAACAAGGAAATACACCTCCTACCAAAAGTCCTGAGAAAATTCAGACATATCATTCACAGGATAAACTCGACCAGTCTCCGTGCCCCCTATGTGATTCGAAACACAGCATAAGATCCTGTCAGAAATTCCGGGAATTCACTGCTCAACAACGAGTTGATTTTGTTTATGCAAACAAAATATGTGGCAACTGCCTATCCTCAGCTCATCTCAAATCAAACTGTAGGAGTAAGAACAAGTGCATTATATGCCACAAGACTCACCATACCCTTCTTCACCTTAAAGGTAAACCACATAAAGATAGTGGCACGATAACTGAGAAATCAGAAACCGCCAGTGAAACTCGTCCTGCATCTAACGAGGTAAGGACAAATATCTCGTCTCAAGCTGAGGCTCCCGCTAGTTCACAACGCTCCTGCTCTGTCCAGGCTAATTTGGCTTCAAACAATGACATGATTCTTCTAAGGACTGCATTGATCCAGATTGCGCATCAAGGAGAGCATTTCACCATAAGGGCTTTGATCGATCCAGGTTCTCAACGAACGTTCGTTTCTGAAAAAATGCTAAACCGTTTACAAATTCCAACTTCAAAAGCCCATTTTCTGATAACGGGTATTGGCAATCAAGAGCAATCGTCCGAGAAAGAATGTCAACTGACCATTGTGTCAGAAAAGCATGGTATAGAGTTTGAAGTTTCTGCCATTGTCTTACCTAAAGTCACAAAGCGATTTCCTTCAGTTTCCTTTGAGATCTCTAATCCATCTGAGCTTGATGGGCTGGATTTAGCAGACCCTTACTTTAACAGATCATCTCAAATAGATCTCATTCTTGGAAACGACTCTGAACGTTTCATAAATCTAGAAGGTATTAAAAAGAACATTTGTGGCGAGACATCAGCCTACAATACCATATTCGGCTGGGTACTTAGTGGTCCAATGCGGACTGAAACGTATCACTCATTCTCTACCAACGTAATAGAATCGGAGGAGGTTGCGATCAGTCAACTCCTGAGAAGATTCTGGGAACAAGAACAAGTTCCAACCTCTCATCTCGGCTCTGAATCGGATTCATATTGTGAGGAACTATTCGAAAGAACTACCACAAGGTCCACGGACGGACGCTATATTGTTCGGCTTCCATTCAAAAAGGAATTTCCTGGGTCCATTCATCTTGGTTCGTCCCGATTTCTAGCTCTGGCTCAATTTAACCGTATGGGGAGAAATCTCTCTAAGGAACCCGATGTAGGATCTCAATACTGCTCTGTTTTGAATGAGTACATTTCCCTCGACCACGCGGAGGAAACTTCGTCACAGGAAATTTCCGAGAGTGGAAAGTTCTTTTCATTCTACTTACCCCACCACGCGGTAATTCGTCCCGAACATAGAACCACAAAATTAAGGGTGGTTTTTAATGCCTCTCGCAAGTCCAAGTCAGGCTATTCGCTCAATGATGTGCTACACACTGGACCGGCTCTTCAATCTGACTTGATCTCCGTTATTCTTAACTGGCGCAAATATCAGTATGTGTTTTGTGGAGACATACAGAAGATGTATCGTCAAGTCCTTATACATCCGCAAGACCGGCCTTATCAGCGAATACTCATCCGCCCGGGCATCAATGACCCCGTAAGAGATTTTCAATTGAAAACGGTGACATTCGGGATAAATTGTGCACCATTCCTGGCCATTCGCACTCTGCTCCAATTAGCCTCCGATACTGAAGACCAGTTTCCCAAAGTTGCGGATATTCTTAGAGGCGAGACATATGTGGATGATATACTATCCGGAGGATTTTCAATTGATGAGGCTATTGATGCTCAGAATGATCTGAAGACAGTTCTATCCAGTGCCGGTTTTCCTTTAAAGAAAATTGCCGCAAACGATTCCAGATTGCTTTCTCAGGTGGCAAAGGAGGATTTGCTTGATTCTGAATTTCTTCAGTTTGACGAGTCCAGTTCTACTAAGACTCTTGGCGTTAAGTGGAACGCAATGAGCGATAAATTTTCTTATTCCCTTGGATCGATCTCTCCAGACCGGACCACTACAAAAAGGAAGGTACTTTCAGCTGTTGCACAATTATTTGATCCCGCGGGATGGGTAGCCCCAATTGTCATTAGGTCTAAAGTGTTGATGCAACAGCTTTGGCTGGAGGGGGTTAATTGGGATGAAACTCTCAGCACCGAATCTCAGAATAAATGGGATGCTCTTGTCTCTGATCTGAGCCACATCGACTCCATTTCAATCCCAAGATGGCTACAATATAACCCTACTGACATGGTGGAAATCCACGGATTTTGTGATGCTTCACAATCTGCTTTCTGTGCTTGTGTGTACGTGCGGTGCACAGCTTCAAATTCTGTGGTTTGTACGAATCTATTGCTTGCAAAGAGCAGAGTTGCCCCCCTCAAGACTGTAAGTTTACCACGCTTAGAGTTAAATGGAGCGTATCTTTTGGCAGAACTTGTTAATTACGTCGTATCGACTTTTGACTTTCGAATAGGTGGTATTACCTTATGGACGGATTCCACTATAGTGCTAGGCTGGCTAATGAAACCACCATGGACATGGGAGACCTATATAGCGAATCGGACGTCCAAGATACACGATCTTATACCTGGTGGAACTTGGCGACATGTTCCTACCCATGATAATCCTGCAGACCTGGGAACTAGGGGATGCAGGCCCCGCGATCTGACTGATAATACGTTATGGTTCAATGGACCCACTTGGTTAAAGGAGGCACCGTCAGAATGGCCAAACAGGAGCCCATTGATCATCCCTGAGATAGGAAAACGTCCTAATGTTCGGGTCATGCATGAGGTCGTTGAGGACTCGGATATTTTGATTCAATTTTCTTCTTATTCTCGGGCATTGAGAGTTATTTCCCACATGTTTCGTTTTTACAATAACTGCCTAAGTAGATTCAGGGGTAAACCCAGGAACACATCTCCAGTCCTCATCCATTCCGAAGCTTTATTTACGAAAAATCGATTGATAATGTTGGCTCAGCTCAGGTGGTATGCCGAGGAATATAGACAGGTCAGTAAGTCTGAGGAGTTGTCTAAGAAAAGCTCCTTGAAATGCTTGAACCCTTTCATGGATCAGAACAATGTGTTACGTGTGAACGGTCGACTCGCCTCTTGTTCCCTGCCGTACAATGAAAAATTCCCTATCATTCTTCCTGGGAAATCACGTTTTTGTCAATTATATCTACTCTATTTGCACTCTATTCTTGTCCACGGCGAATGTATATTGATGTGTCGAATGGTGCAAACAGAATTCTACATCTCACGTCTCAAACCTAGGGTTAAAAGTATAATTCGCAAATGCAAGACGTGCATTATTTTCAGGAAAAAACCCTGTGTTCAAATTATGGCTCCACTGCCTCCGGAGAGATGCGCATTAACTCCTCCCTTTCATGTCACTGGCATAGATTTTGCCGGGCCTTTTGAGCTTAAAAGTTCAACTCTACGGCGGTCTCCTCTCTTAAAGGGCTATGTCAGCATATTTGTATGTTTCGCCACAAAGGCCATACATTTAGAACCTTGCTCAGAGCTTTCCTCGCTGGCCTTTGAGGCGGCCTTTTTCAGATTTTTGGGGAGGCGAGGACTACCTCGCAAGGTAGTATCTGACAATGGAAGGAACTTCATTGGTGCAAGTCGGAGGATGCTCAGGGAATTCAGGAGCTTTATTCAAGTCACAGCTGTAGATATCTCGGAGAAATATTCGACACAGGGGTTTGAATGGCAATTTATACCCCCCCATGCTCCACATATGGGGGGACTCTGGGAATCGGCAGTTAAGAGCTTCAAACACCATTTTAGGAGGATAGCAGGGGCCCACTTGTTCACATTCGAACAATTTGCTACAGTTCTGGCTCGTATTGAGGGAGTTTTGAATTCACGCCCTATCTCCGCTGTGTCAGAAGATCCGAATGATCTCACAGCCTTGACTCCAGGCCATTTTTTGAAGGGGTCTCCCATAATGTCGTTTCCGGAACCGATTGCACAAGACATCTCTGTAATAAATAGGTGGCTTAAGCTAAAAGCTATTCATCACCAATTCTCTATACGTTGGAAGGAAGATTATCTAAAAGCGCTGCAGAAACGATATAAGTGGAGAACCAAGTCTCCGAATATAAAGATCGACGAGCTTGTAGTCGTGATGGACGACTTGTTGCCCCCAAGTGACTGGCGCTTGGGACGTATTGTGAAGACATATTCTGGGTCTGATGACAATATCCGCATCGCGGATATTCGGGTATCTTCTGGGACGATAACCCGCCCCATCGTGAAGCTATGTCACTTGCCAATTTTAGATTAGCCTTTGACCGTTTTTTTTTTTTTTTTGCAATATTCTATCGCTTCATCCGATTCATTTAACATATCCAATAACATGTCATTTCAGACTCCCCACTCTAATAAAATTAGGCATTAACCTACTTTCTTATTTCAGATCATCAAAAGAAAGTTCAAAATGCGCGTACGTGATATATACACCTGCATGTTGTGCAAGATGCGTCACTCCTTACGGTACTGCCCTAAATTTGTAATGATGAGTGTGTCAGACAGAAGGATCGTTATCCGCAAATTTAAATACTGCATCAATTGTCTTGCGAGGAGCCACACGATAGAAAAATGCCATTCCGAGGAAACGTGCCGCAAGTGCAGGTATCAACATCATACTATGCTGCATCCGAAGCCTACTCGAGAGCCTAAATCCGAGAGGAGCACAGAAGTCAGCATAAATCTCCGTTCTAGACTGGGTCAGCAGTCACAAAAAGTCAATAAAACGTCGCCTCAAGGTCAACAACGATCTACAACCTTAAGAAAGACCAAACAACAACACAGCAAGGTACAAAAGACGGCCAAACGATACCCCAAGACAAGAAAAAATAATTTACCCAATATTATGCAACCAGATCCGATGCTTCTTTCTGAGGCCATAAAGTCTTTGGCGTCCGTGCTTTGTGCATCTTCTGTTGCACAAGTGCAAGGCCGGCGCCATGGACAAAATTGAAGTTTTGTCCTTAACTATTTACATGAATTTGAACTATTTAAATGAAATTGAATTTCCTAACGTCTGTTATTGTGAATTATCTAAGAGATGTATTTAAATTTCCCTACCACATATGCTAAGTGGTAATAGAATAGGCACTTAGTTTGTAAGTACTAAAATATCTCCCTTTCGTATGTGAAGTTACACTTGCTTCACTTCTGGCACAACCACGAAAAGGTGAGCATCTCTTCTCTTCTCTACTTTTTTATTACTTTAAATAAAATTTATAACGTTGAAAGTTGAACTCATACGGCTATTGTTTTTTTTTGTTTTATCATTTGGGCAACTGCTACAACGACGTTATTATTTCTCTCTATTGAGAAATAATAACTTCCAACAACAACAAACCCTACAGTCCACTCTTCTCCACTAGGAATCTTCAGAGTTATATTTGGTGGTTCCCATCTCTGCACACTGAAAGATCCCCCCACGTTTCTTCAATTAGATTCCCATGCGATCCCGATCTTCTGATTTTGGGCGGTACTTTTGATGCGGTCTTGGGCTTGGGGTGGAGCCTTGGTACTTGCATTTTTGACATCATATTCGAATACCTTTCATTAGAGTCCCATATTGTCCCAATCGGTCCACTTTGATTATGGGAGGTTTTGGGCTTGGGACGGCTCCCTTAGATACTTGGATCCAATTTTAAATATCATTTTCATACTCTACTCTCGAAGACCTTTCATTGAAGTTCTATATTACCCCGATTGGTCTTTTTTAATTTTGGGCGGTACTCTTGGGGGACGCCCTAGTCATATGGATCCGATTTTGGGCACCTTATTCGTATTCTACTCCCGAAAGCCTTTCATTTGAGTCCCATATTTTCCCGATCGGTTCACTTTTGATTTTGGGCGCTACTTATGGGGTGGTTTTTGGCCTGGGGCACAATTTTTAATACCATATTTCTATTTTACTCCCAAATACCTTTCATATGAGTCCCATATAGTCCCGATCGGTAAAGGTCCTTCTGGGGGGTTTTGGGGGGTGGGAAGACTCCACGGACACCAAGGAATATCTTTTTATGTCATATTTGTACTCTACTTTTAAATACCTTTCATTTGATACCCATATTGCCCCAATCGGTAAACATATCTGTTCGGGTGGGTTTTGGGATGGGGCGTCCCCCCACCATAAAATTTTGTCAAATTTTTATTTTTATATAAAATTTTGTCAAACTGTATTTCCGTAGAAAATTTAGTAAAAATGTTTGTTTTTCAAAGAAAATCAGAAATACATTTTTGAAGAAAAAATTGTCCGAATTTTGTTTGTATAGAAAATTTTATCAAGATTTTATTTCTATTAAAAATGTTCGTCAAAATTTTAATATTATAGAAATTTTTGTATTTTTTTTTTCTATAGAAAATTTTGTAAAAATTTTTTGTTAATAGGATTTTTTCAAAATTTTACTTCTATAAAAATTTTGGTAAAAATTTAATCAACATTTTTTTCTATAGAAAAATTTTTCAAAACTTTGTTCTTCAAAAAATTTTTCCAAAATTTTATTTCAATAGAAAATTGTGTCAAAATTTTATTTTTATAGAAAATTTTCTCAAAATTAGATTTATATAGTAAATTTTAATTTTGTTGAAAATTTTGTCAAAATTTAATTTCTGTTGAAAATTTTACGAAAATTTTATTTCTGTAGAAAATTTTATCAAAATTTTATTTTTATAGAAAATTTTATCAAAGTCTTGTTTTTACAGAAAATGTTGTCAAAAAAAATTTTTTATAGAACATTTTGTCAAAAAATTTGTTTTAAAGAAAATTTAGATCAAATTTTATTTTATTAAAAAAATATTTATTTTCTGAAAAAATTTTGGTTTGAGAAAAATGTCTAAATCATCATTTTGTTTTATCTTAATCATTAAAAATTTTTTCTTCTAAAGCTGACCTCATCAAAGATTTCTTTTAACCCCTATTTTTTTTTTCAAACTTATAAAACCGATTTCCTTCACCCTGAACAATCGCTAAGCCATTGTTAAAAAACACACATCGATGATGACCCAATGACGACCATTTAGCAAAGACCTTGAAAATGTATTTCATGCCAAAACGTTACTAAACTTCAAGCCGTAATGAAAACAAACAACAAAAGAGGAACTGTTAAAAACTGTAAAGCCAATGTGTTAAAAGCAAAAGAAAGTAAAAGGCAAGACAAGTTGACAAAGACAATAGCCTGAAAACTAAAACTGTAAACTGTAGAGTCCAACAGAAATACGCCCGCAGCTTTTAAATGGCATAACAGGCAGAAGATTCATTTTTGCACAAGAAATCGCAAAAACACCAAAAATAGAAACCGGTTAACCCAAATATATGGGGGATTTTGGTTAGCTAAAAACTGTACAAAAAAAAGGTTAAGACATTATGTAACTTAAGTTTTTTTGTTGTTGCGAGGAGCAAGATGAAGATGGCACCAGGGGGAATAAATCTTTTAAATTTATGAGGTGTAAATAAAACCATTGTTTTAATTGCCAAGAGGAAGTGTAAAAATGTTATTAGCAGATGAGCAGATAGTTAATTTAAGATAATCACATGCAAAACACAATTTACATACTTTGCAGTTAAAGGTTACATGAAAAAATTGTTTTTTTTAACAAAAAAATTTTATTTCTGTGCAAAATCTAAAAAAATTGATTGAAAAATATTGACAAAAAAATTTAAAAAATTTGCTAAAAAAAAACAAACTTTTTTAATAAAATATTCGAAATAAAATTTTGACAATATTTTCTATAGAAATAAAATGTTGACATTTTCTATAGAAATAAAATTTTGACAAAACCTTTTTATATACAATATAAATAAAATATATACAAAAATCAATTTGTGTTTGTTTGTCAGTTTATTCCGTATGGACTCAAAAACGGCTGAACCGATAACCTTAAAATTTTTCGTTGGTCTGGAAGTAAACATAGGTTATATAATTTTTTGATATTGGAAGGGGGGCAAATTGGTCTAGAAGTAAACATAGGCTATATAATTTTTTGATATCGAAAGGGGGGCGGACCCTCCCCTTTACACCAAAAAGTACAACCCAAAAATGAAAGTGGACCAATCGGGACAATATGGGACTCCAATGAAAGGTATTCAGGAGAAGAGTATATAATTTCATATTAAAAATTGGGTTTAAGTAACTGGGAGGCCGCCCAAACCGCCCAAAATAGGTTTATTGGATGATCATGATAATATGGGACTCAAATGAAAGGCATTCAGGAGTAGATTACGAATATGGTCAGGAAGCAGGAATAGATTTTATAATTTTTTAATATCGGAAAGGGGCGGGACCTCCCCCGTTACCTCAAAAACACCACCCAAAATCAAAGGTGAACCGATAAGGACAATATGAGTATCAAATGAAGGGTATTGAAGAATAGACTACGAATGTGGTAATCAAAATTTGGTCCAAGTACCCAGGAAGTCGCCCTTACCCCAAAACTTCTCCAAGCAGATAAATTGAACGTTCCTATCAATATGGGCTCAAATGAAAAGTATGCGGGAGTAGCTAACGAATCTGGCATACAAAATCAGGTCGAAGTATAGGGTATCACCCCACCCCGCCAAAACGCCCAAATAGGCGTATTAGCCAATCACGACTATTTGGGACTCGGTTTGTTTGTTTATTCCGTATAGACTCAAAAACAGCAAAACCGATTTTCTCGAAATTTTCGCAGATTGTGTAATTTGGTCTAGAAGGAAATATAGGCTATATAATTTTTCAACATCGGAGGGGGAGAGGACTCTCCCCCTAACCCGAAAAATACTACCCAAAAATAAAAGTGGACCGACAATATGGGTATCAAACGAAAGGTATAAGAGAGTAAAATACGAATATGGTATTAGCATTTGAATTTGAATGAAGTACGTATCGGGCCGCCCCAACACCAAAACTCCTCCTTGTAGACAAATTAAAAGTTCTTATCAATATGGGGTTCAAATGAAAGCTATTTGGAAGCATATTACGAATCTGGCATACAAAATCTGGTTGAAGCATAGGGGGTCACGCCACCCCGACCACTCGATATCGATGGTGGGCGTACGTACCCTCCCACTTACCCCATAAACACCACCGAAAATTAAAGTAGACCGATTGGAACAATACGGACATCATATGAAAGGTATGGGAGACTAGAATACGAATATGGTATTAAAATTTGAGTCTAAGTACCCAACGGGCCGCCCAATCCCAAAACTCTCCCAAACAGATTATTGGACGTTCATGTCAATATGGGACTCAAATGAAAGGTATTTGGGTACTCCCAATTTACGATGTTTGCCAAAAAATTAAGTCCATATAATGGGAGGTGTACTTACTGCAATATAGGAGTCCAAAGAAAGGTATAAGGGAGTAGAGCAAAAATTTGTGCATAAAAGTTTCATTAAAGAACAGAGGCCAACTTCTCACAGATCAATGAGTCCTGTCCGATTCAAGTTTAAGCTTAATGATAAAGAATCGCTTTTTTTATAGCCGAGTCACAAGGGCATCCCGGATGGCGACACCTATAGAGGGAGAAGTTTTTATAAAATGTCTATGCATGACATACTTACTCACAGATGTCACCAACATTTGGAGGGGATAACCAGCATTTAAAATTTTCTAATGTTTTCGTCCAGGCCACCGTAGCGCAGAGGTTAACATGTCCGCCTATGACGCTGAACGCCTGGGTTCGATTCCTGGCGAGACCATCAGAAAAATTTTTCAGCGGTGGTTTTCCCCTCCTAATGCTGGCAACATTTGTGAGGTACTATGCCATGTAAAACTTCTCTCCAAAGAGGTGTCGGCACGCCCTTCGGACTCGGCTATAAAAAGGAGGTCCCTTATCATCGAGCTTAAAACTTAAATCGGACTGCGTTCATTGATATGTGAGAAGTTTGCCCCTGTTCCTTAGTGGAATGTTCATGGGCAAAGTTGGCATTTGCAATGTTTTCGTCTGGATTTGAACCAACGCCTACTTGCTTACTTCTGCGTTTCAATGACACGAATTCGATATTCACACTCAGGACGGAATGTCCCTTAAAACACAACTAAAACAAGGCTTATATATAGGGCTCAAATAAAAGGTATAAGAGCGTAAAAGCTGCGGAGCGAGAACGGTTCGACTGGTTTGCCATAAAAAAAAATTTTAGGAACATTTTTTATAAAAAAAAATTTTTAGGAAAATTTTTTATAAAAAAAATTTTAAGAAAATTTTTTATAAAAAAAAAATGTAAGAAAACTTTTTATAAAAAAAATTAAGAAAATTTTTTATAAAAAAAATTTAAAGAAAATTTTTTATAAAAAAAATTTTAATTGTAGCGGTTTTTGTTGACCTTAAAACGGAAAACAAAACAAAAATTTTACAAAAAAATCCTATAAAAATAAAATGTTGACAAAATTTTCTATTAAAATAAAATTTTGAAATTTTTTTTTTCATTTTTGTTTAAAAACATAACTTTTTTTTCTTTAATTTAATGAATAGTTATTTAAAGTATTAAATTTAATTAAAATTTTATTTTCTTGTTATAACTTAGTTTATGACATTTCATATTTTTATTTTTAGTTGCAATTGCATACCCAAGTCGCGAAACTCCCACAATTGTTTGCAATGGGCACTTTTTCACAAATAAGACACGCATTACATTGTTTTTTTTTTTTTATTTTTTATTGTTGTTAATTATCTATGCTGATTACTGCAACATCTTAACGCTTGCAATGCAATGCAGTAAATGGCACAATTTCGCATGCTGGTGTAAATGATACACCAAACTTTGAAAAGATTGCAGTAAGCAGCTCATAGCGCCTGTAGTCTTAGACAAGAAGAAAGAAAACAACCCATCGACAATATTTCAAAACATTTTGTGGGAAATACTACAGCCCATGAAGTGTTGGAAAAGTGTAATGCAATAGTAATGACTATTGCAGTGAATTTTTGTGAATATGAAAATGTGTGAAAACCAACACAGTGGGTTGAGATTAAAATTCAGAAAAAAATAAAAAATCAAAAATACAAAACCAAACAGAATTTTTAAAGAATAATAAACTAATTAACAAATTTTATATAAAAAAAATGTTTAAAAATTTTTGTACAGACAAAAAAAAAACTTTATTTTTTCAAAATTTTCTTAGGCCATTACCACCCACAGTGCCTTACTATCATAGTGATTACAAAAAATTACCAACAATTGTATATGCTGCCCATTCGCATACAAGACATTTGAGTCTTATGGCCCAGCAGCTCTTACACCCAGCCTCAAGCATGGAGTCAACAAACAAAAAAATTGCAAATAAAAAACGCACACCAAATAAAAATAAAAAAAGAAGCCGATTGAATTCAACAGCGTCTGGCTATTGACTGTCTGAGAGCGAGTGTGTTAAAGTTGGCCGGGTGGCTTGGATGGCTGTGTTGGTGTCTGTCTGGCCAGGCCAGCTGATCCATCATAGCAAAGTTGAATAAACTTGTTTATGGCATTTTAGGTGGGCTTATTGTTTTTTTTTTCTTTTTCATACTGTCATCTGCAAACTCTTGTTTGCGGTCTAGCTGTATGTCTTTCGGTCTTTCTGCGTCTAGTTTTTTTATTTATTTTTATTTCTATTATTTTATTTGTTTTTATTTCTTATTCTCTGCCTCTGTGGAATTTTTAACATATTTTTCATGGTGTACAACTCCATGGCTTCCATGGTGCATGGTGCTGACCCAATTTCATTGTTTCATACTTCGCATAGTGTGCATTTGTTAGCAATCGCAACAGAGAAAAATTATGGCCGCAAGCTAAATGTTTGTTAAATAATTTAATGTTTGCCATAGGTGTAGCAAAAAAAAAATCGATAGTCCAATACACATATGTCGGCGAGTGTGTTGGACCTTTAACATTGTTGCCAAGGGGACACAGCAATTAATTGCAAAATTTTATTTCTAAAGCGAAGAGTAAATTTACAAACAAAGATAGGGAAGAGATACCCACCATCATAAATGCGCCTCTTATGGGCCCAAAACCTTAAATCGATAGATCGGTCTATATGGCAGCTATAATCAAATCTGGACAGATCCGGTTCAAATTGAAGAAGGATGTCGAAGGCTCAAACACAACTCACTGTCCCAAAATTTGGCGAAATCGGACAATAAAAGCGCTTTTTATGGGTCCAAAACCTTAAATCGAGAGATGGGTCTATAGGGCAGCTATAACCAAATCTGGACCGATCTGGACAAAATTCAAAAAAGATGTCAAAGGGCCTAACACAACTCACTCTCCCAAATTTCGGCGACATCGTACAATAAATGCGCCTTTTATGGGTACAAAACCTTAAATCGAGAGATCGGTCTATATGGCAGCTATATACAAATCTAAACTGATCTGGACAGAATTCAAAAAAGATGTCAAAGGGCCTAACACAACTCTTTGTCCCAAATTTCGGCGAAATCGGACAATAAATGCGGGCCCAAAACCTTAAATCGAGAGATCGGTCTCTATGGCAGCTATATCCAAATCTGGACCGATCTGGACCAAATTCAAAAAAGATGCCAAAGGGCCTAACACAACTCACTGTCCCAAATTTCGGCGACATCGGACAATAAATGTGCCTTTTATGGAGCCAAGACTTTAAATCGAGAGATCGGTCTATAGGGCAGCTATATCCAAATCTGGGCCGATCTCGACCATATTCAAAAAAGATGTCGAAGGGCCTTACAAAAGTCTTTGTCCCAAATTTCGGCGAAATCGGACAATAAATTTCCCTTTTATGGAGCCAAAAATTTAAATGGAGAGATAGGCCTATATGGCAGCTATATCCAAATCTGGACCGATCTGGACTAAATTCAAAAATTATGTCGAAGATCCTAGCACAACTCACTGTCCCAAATTTCGGCGAAATCGGACAATAAATGCACCTTTTATGGGCAAAAAACCTTAAATCGAGAGATCGGTCTATATGGCAGCTATATTCAAATCTGGACCGATCTGGAACAAATTCAAAAAAGATGTCGAAGGGCCTAACACAACTCACTGTCCCAAATTTCGCCGAAATCGGTCATTAAATACGCCTTTTATGGGCCCAAAACCTTAAATCGAGAGATCGGTCTATATGGCAGCTATATTCAAATCTGGGCCGATCTCGAAAAAATTCAAAAAAGATGTCGAAGGGCCTTACACAACTCACTGTCCCAAATTTCGGCGAAATCGGACAATAAATACGCCTTTTATGGAGCCAAGACTTTAAATCGGAAGATCGGTCTATAAGGCTAAACCGATTTTTTGAAATTTTCACAGATTGTGGAAAATGGTCCGGAAGGAGCAATAGGCTATATAGTTTTTTGATATCGCAAGGGGGCGGACCCTCCCCCTTACCCCAAAAGTACCACCCAAAAATAAAAGTGGACCGATCGGGAGAATATCGGACTCAAATTAAAGGTATTCAAGAGTAGGATAAAAATTTCATATCAACAATTGGGTCCATATAACTGGGGGGCCGCCCCGACCCCAAAACCCCTTCAAATAGGCATATTGGATGATAATGATAATATGGGGCTCGAATGAAAGGTATTCGGGAGTAGATAACGAATATAGTCAGGAAGGAGAAATAGGCTATATAATTTGTTGATATTGGAAGGAGTCGAACCCTCCCCCGTTACCCCAAAAACACCACCCAAAATCAAAAGTGGACCGATAAGGACAATATGGATATCAAATGAAAGGTATTGAAGAGTAGTATACGAATATGGTATTAAAAATTGGGTCCAAGTACCTAGGAAGTCGCCCTAACCCTAAAACTTCTAAAAACAGACAAATTTAACGTTCATATCAATATGGGGCTCAAATGGAAGATATTCGGAAGTAGATTACGAATCTGGCATACAAAATCAGATCTAAGTATAAGGGGTCACCCAACCCCCCAAAAACGTCCCAAATGGGCATACGAACCATCATGAATATGACACTCGTTTGGTTTGTTTGTTCCGTAGAATCAAAAACGGCTGAACCGAGAAAGGAAACATTATTTATATAGTTTTTAGATATCGGATAGTGGCGGGCCTCCCCCTTTCCACAAAAACGCCACCCAAAACCAAAAGTGGACTGATAGATATAGATATAGTTTTTAGATATCGGATAGTGGCGGACATCCCCCTTACCACAAAAACGCCACCCAAAACCAAAAGTGGACTGATAGGCACAATATGGCTATCAAATGAAAGGTATTGGAGACTAGAAAACGAATATCGTATTAAATTTAGGGTCCAAGTACCCAGAGGGGCCGCCCCAACCCCAAAACTCCTCTAAAGAGATATATTCGACGTTCCTATCAATATGGGACTCAAATGAAAAGGGTCCGACAGCGGGTTACAAATATAGCACAAAACATTAGGTCCAAGTAATGGGAGGTCTCCCAACCCCCATATACCCTCAAATGGGCATATCAGCCGACCATGGCTTTATGGGATTCAAATGAAAGATATTTGGGAGTAGATGACGAATATGACATTAAAATTTGCATTAAAGTCTATGTGGCGTTTTTCCTCCTAAACATACATCGTTTAGGTTAATGGACCCATTATGGCAATATGGGGCTTAAATGAAAGGCATTTGGGAGTAGAAAACTAATCTGATATCCAATTTTAGAGCCAAGTGTTTGAGGGTACGCCCTAAATCACCCCCTAAACTGAACTTCATTTCCGACTATAGCAAAATGGAGGTCAAGTCAATGGTATTTGGGAGTAAAGAACGAATTTGATTTTTTTAGGGCAAATTGCAAGTTGGCGCCCGAGGCCCAAAGCATCCTCCAAACGGTTCATATTTATCGCCCATGGCAATATGTTGCTCAAATTAAAGGAATTTGGGAGTGGAGCACGAATTTGATATCCATATTTGAGTCGAAATGTCTCCATTGAAAAGCTCTTCTTATTACTCTAATTTCCCAAAATACCAGATCTCAGAGATTGGTAATGTGATTCGAACGAATTTTTTTGCACTCTCACATTCACCAAAATCAAAACATGATTTCTATTGTTGGGGTCGGGTGTTGCAGGAAGCCGCCCAAAATTCACTAAATTGATATATAGACCAATCACGACAATATAGAGCCATGTGGTTGGCTCTATTGATATTAATTTTCGGGACAAAGACCCTGGGGTCAACCCCATCCTCAAACACAACTTATTTACCGATTATGCATTGTATTTACTTAAATGGCCAAGTAATCACCACCCAAAGTACCCCCTGAACCGGAAATATTTACCAATACGATGATATAGGACTCACAAAAAGCCGTTTGGGAGTAGAGTAAAAATTTGCCCATGAGCCAAGCAGGGACAAACTTCTCACACATCAATGACTGCTTTCCGATTTAAGTTTAAACTCAAAGATAAGCGACCTTTTTCTATAGCTAAGTCTAAATGGCGTGCCGCAGTGCGACACATCTTTGGGGAGAATTTATACGTGACCATTCATAGCATGGTTCCTCACAAATGTCGCCAACATTAAGAGATGATAACCACCGCTTTAAATGTTATCCGCTGCTCTCAAATTCGAGGTCCGCGTTCAGGGCGAAGTGTCCCTACCCTTAAAAGATATTAGAGAGTTAAGGAAGGCGCAGCGAAGCGTCCGTAAAATTTAAATTTATTCAGCATCTAAATGAATTAGTGTCATTCCATAAATGCAGCACTCAGTGGTTAAGAACATGAGGGTTAAATTTTCGCGCAAAAAGGTATGCTACGAATTATTAACTAACTTGATAAACTTTTATTTACTCGAAGCTCAATTAATATAGACCACACATAAAATTCATAGCATAGCTTTAGGAGCATTATTAGTAATGCCAGATCTAAAATTTTTTGTGATGTGAAACAAAAACAAAAGACTTAAGAAACAAACATGATTATTGATGTTATATATATACAGTGAGTGGAGCAGTCACAACAACACAAATTCTGGCTATACATTTAAATGTTTTTACACGGCTATATCGCCTCAAAAATATATAGAAGCCTTAAAAAAACAAGAAGAAACGAGTTCAGCTGGCAGAGACGAATTTTATATACCCTTCAACATAATTAATTTCAATGCGAATGTACATTAAATCAGATTATAAACCGATTTTGACCATATAAAGCATGGGTATAGGAAGTACTTAAAGAGCAAAACTTGCGGTAACCGGTTGAGTTGTTCTTATCAAAAATTTCAAGAAGTCAATTTGGAAAATCTGTTTAAATGGGAGCTATGTCAGCTCATTAACGCCGAATGGGTAGAAAAATACCCAAGAAAAGAGCTATCTTAGAAAAATTCTAGCTCGAGATAGGAAAAAGGTATCCTAAGTAAATCTTGATTGGCATGATGTGGACGAAAGAAACTTATTAAAAAAATGTTAACTTTATATAAGGAAGGTGATGTTTTGCGGGAAAATTGACTTCTCGAAAGTCGTCCATTTTTTAAAACTCAAAAAATCAAACAAAAATTTTTTTCAAAAAGCTTAGGAGTGAGATTTCTGGAAACAGTTTAAGTATATTTTTACATTTGCATAAAAAAAATAAATTTATAGCAATAATACTACTACTTTTGACAGAGGTTCAATTTTATGTCAAAGTCATTAAAATTCACTTTTCTTTGATATACGGTCATTAAATATGGTCTGAATCAGTACATAACCTGATGTAGCTCCCATATAAACCGATCTCCCGATTTGCTTCGTGAGCCCTAGAGGGCGCAGTTCTTAATCGATTTGGCTCAAATTTCGCACAACGATTTCTTATCCAATTTGGCTGAAATTTTGCACAACGACTTCTCCCATGACCTCTAACATACGTGACAAATATGGTCTGTATCGGTCCATAACCCGATACAGCTCCCATACAAACCGATCTCACGATTTAACTTCTTGAGCCCCTAGAGGGCGTACTTCTTATCCGATTTGGCGGTACATTAACTTTTTTTATGATATGGTTCTGATATAGCTTCCCTATAAACTAATCTCCTGATTATACTTCTTGAGCCTCTAGAGGGCGCAGTTCTTATCGGATTTGGCTGAAATTTCGCACAACGACTTCTTGTATGACCTCTTCATACGTTTCAAACATGGTCTAAATCAGTCCACAACCCGATATAGCTCCCGTATAAACCGATCTCCCGATTATACCTTATGAGCCTCTATAGGGCGTACTTCTTATCCATTTTTATTTTAATATACGTGCCACATATATGGTCCGAATCGGACTATAACCCGATATAGCTCCCGTATAAACCGATCTACCAATTGTACTTCTTGAGCCCCTAGAGGCACCAGTTCTTATCCGATTTGGCTCAAATTTCGCACAACGACTTCTAATATGACCTCTAACATATATGACAAATATGGTCTGAATCGCTCTATAATCTGATATAGCTCCCATATAAATCGATCTGCCGATTAAACTTCTTGAGCCCCTAGAGGACGCAGTTTTACACAGCTTCTATGCAGCGCATAGTAGCTCATAAATGCTGCCAGCATTAGGAGTTGTTAATGTTCACCAGGCCTTCAGCGTCATAAGCGGAAATGCTAACCTCTGCGCTATGGTGGTATCTAAGCAAAATTTGGAACATTGGCTTTGCTTGTATGGCTGATAGTCTGCTTTAGATATACCGACGGATGAAGGGGCATAGCTAGAGAGACTTGGAATTTCCCTTTTACTCACATATATTTAATATGGTCTTAAAGGGCTTAGGAATAAAACAAAAGACTTGAGACACAAACCCGCTAAAAAAATTAAAACTAAATATTTTTTTAATTAAAACAAAAATATTCGCAATTAAAAAGACTTAAAACAAAAGACTTAAGACACACCCCCGTCAAAAAAAATTAAAACAAAATATTTTTTTTAATTAAAACAAAAATATTCGCAATTAAAAGATTTAAAACAAAAGACTTAAGACACGAACCCGGTACAAAAAAAAATTAAAAAAAAATATTTTTTTAATTAAAACAAAAATATTCGCAATTAAAAGATTTAAAACAAAAGACTTAAGACACGAACCCGGTACAAAAAAAATTCAAAAAAAAATATTTTTTTAATTAAAACAAAATTATTCGCAATTAAAAGATTTAAAACAAAAGACTTAAGACACGAACCCGGTACAAAAAAAATTAAAAAAAAATATTTTTTTAATTAAAACAAAATTATTCGCAATTCAAAGACTTAAAACAAAAGACTTAAGACACAAACCCCGTACAAAAAAATTAAAACCAAATATTTTTTTAATTAAAACAAAAATATGTGCAATTATCACACTAAAGGGCATAACAGATTGAAAGGGCATACGAATTAAACGACTTAAAGAAAAAACTTAAGACACATATTCGTTGCCAAAAATACAAAAAAATAATATCTTAAAATTTTTAAAATTAAAAAATTTTGCGACAAATTTTGCAATGCCCACAAAATTCACATTGCATACAAATTCTATTGCCATTCAATTTCTGCAAAGAAACTACTTCAAAGCCATATATACAGTAGACGAAAAATAAACTTCAAACCAAAAAAAAATATATTGGAAAAAATTCTAATCTAATTTAAAGCCTAAAGCAAAAATTCATTTCAAAAAAAAAATATATATATAGGAAAATTTGTTTGGGCAACAACAACTTCAACTTTCAACAACTCAAAAATACATACATAACAATGATGGCAATAAAAAATGACTTAGCTGCCACCAAACTTCACGAAACTGCCACCAAATAAAATGTCTCAGCTGCAGAGCAGCTTCAGTGTTACCAAAAACTGCAGCTGAGCTGCTTAAGCTTCTGTCACAGAGCAGTTGCAGCCTCCTAAAAATCTCTTAGCAACTTCCATTTTGCCTTTTTTTTTTGTTCTAAACCATTTTAAATCACAGTAAGCAATAAACTCAATATAATGCCAAAAATTCTAAACTCATCAATCATGGCTGGAGTTATGGAACATAATACACAGAGAATATAAAATCACAAAAAAATTACTATTTTATAATTTATTTGATTTGCTTGGTTGAGGTGATGAACTCAACTATGCTCGTACATATACCATACACACACACACACACACACACACACCATCCATGCATGCGTTAATTAATAACGTATGGCATAGATAACCTTCTTTGGCATATGTTTTTTGAAGCTATTGGCCACAATTTTCTTATAATACCGGAAGAATTCTAATATTTGTGATTTTTCACCTTGTATTATTTCTAGAGAAACTTGGAATAGACAAAAAAAAAAGGAAGGGGACAACAAAATATGAAACTCTACATGGAAATCTAAATTTAGTACTTTGCTATATCAGCTAGTTTTGCATTCAAATTTTCTGCTGTGCTCTGGGTGCTCTTGGTGTTTGTTAATTTCATATTTTTATGTCAGTAATTTGGCATTTATATATTTGATATTTTCCTTATATTTAATTTGCAACAAAGTGACTACCGGTGTCTGATGGTCGTTATCGGTGATTTTCTTTTGGACATTTTGTGTATGCGATTTTAGAAAAAAGGTCAAAAGAGCCCAAACGGATATTTTGTTTTTTAAATATTTTGAAATTTAAAAAAAAAAATTATAATAAAAATTTTTATGAAAAATCGTAAAACAAAATTATTGAAACAAATTAAATATTGGGTTACCCAAAAAGTAATTGCGGATTTTTTAAAAGAAAGTAAATGCTTTTTTAATAAAACTTAGAATGAACTTTAATCAAATATACTTTTTTTACACTTTTTTTCTAAAGCAAGCTAAAAGTAACAGCTGATAACTGACAGAAGAAAGAATGCAATAACAGAGTCACAAGCTGTGAAAAAATTTGTCAACGCCGACTATATGAAAAATCCGCAATTACTTTTTGGGCAACCCAATATTTAAAAAAAGCGTGATAAGTTCGGCCGGGCCGAATCTTATATACCCTCCACCATGGATCGCATTTGTCGAGTTCTCGACATCCGACATCTCTTCTTAGGCAAAAAAAAAGGATAGAAGAAAAGATTTGCTCTGTTATTAGAGCGATATCAAGATATGGTCCGGTTTGGACCACAATTAAATTATATGTTGGAGACCTGTGTAAAATGTCAGCCAATTCGAATAAGAAATGCGCCCTTTGTGGGCTCAAGAAGTAAAATAGAGAGATCGATTTATATGGGAGCTGCATTAGGTTATAGACCGATTCAGACCATAATAAAGACCTATGTTGACGGTCATGAGAGGATCCGTCGCACAAAAATTCAAGCAAATCGGATAATAATTGTGACCTCTAGAGGCTCAAGAAGTCAAAATCCCAGATCGGTTTATATGACAGCTATATCAGGTTATGAACCGATTTGAACCTTATTTGACACAGTAGTTGAAAGTAAGAATAAAATACGTCATGCAAAATTTCAGCCAAATCGGATAAGAATTGCGCCCTCTAGAGGCTCAAGAAGTCAAGACCCAAGATCGGTTTATATGGCAGTTATATCAGGTAATGAACCGATTTGAACCATACTTGGCACAGTTGTTGGATATCATAACAAAATACGTCATGCAAAATTTCATTCCAATCGGATAAGAATTGCGCCCTCTAGAGGCTCAAGAAGTCAAGACCCAAGATCGGTTTATATGGCAGTTATATCAGGTAATGAACCGATTTAAACCATACTTGGCACAGTTGTTGGATATCATAACAAAACACGTAGTGCAAAATTTCATTCCAATCGGATAAGAATTGCGCACTCTAGAGGCTCAGGAAGTCAAGTCCCCAGATCGGTTTATATGACAGCTATGTCAAAACATGGACCGATTTGGCCCATTTACAATCCCAACCGACCTACACTAATAAGAAGTATTTGTGCAAAATTTCAAGCGGCTAGCTTTTCTCCTTCGAAAGTTAGCGTGCTTTTGACAAACAGACGGACGGACGGACATGGCTAGATCGACTTGAAATGACATGACTATCAAGAATATGTATACTTTATGGGATCTCAGACGCTTTTTTCGAGGTGTTACAAACAGAATGACGAAATAAGTATACCCCCGTCCTTTGGTGGAGGGTATAAAAAAAATTTAAATAAAAAAATTTTAAATCAAAAAAAATTATTTATAAATACTAAAAAAAATTTTAATTTTTTTATATATTTTGAAATTAAAATTTAAATTTAAAAAAAAAATATTTAAGAAAATTACAATAAAAAATCAAGTTAAAAAAAATTACCCCAAAAATTAAAAAAAAAAAAAAATTAAAAAAAATAAATTAAAAAAAAAAATAAAAAAAAATATTTAAAAAAAAATTAAAAAAAATATTAAAAAAAAAAATAAAAAAAAATAAAAAAAAATATTAAAAAAAGTAAATAAAAAAATTAAGGTTAAATAAAATTATAATAAAAAAATTTAAAATTAAGAAAAAAATAAAAAAAAATAATCAAAGAATTTGGAATGCTCCTATGTTGGGAGGCGTAAAACTATTCTATGTTTCAAATTTCAGCGAAATCGGGTAAAAAATAAAGCTTTTAGGGTCTTCAGACCCTCTCTCGGCAGATCGGTCTATATGGTCCGATCAGAACCACATTTGGGTCATATGTCGGGAGGCCTAAAACTACTCAAAGTTTTACCTTTCATCGAAATCGTTTAAAAAATAAAACTTTTATGGGCTTTAGACCCTTTATCAGGAGAATGGTCTATATGACAGCTATATCTAAATATAGGCCGATCTGAACCACATTTGGGTCCAATTTTAAAAGGCATAAAACTACTCAAAGTTTTAACTTTCAGCGAAATCAGTTAAAAAATAAAGCGTTTTATGGGCTTTAGACCCTTTATTAGGAGATCGGTCTATATGGCAGCTATACCTAAATATAGTCGGATCTGAACCACATTTGGGTCAAATGTTAGGAGGCGTAAAACTACTCAAAGTTTTAACTTTCAGCGAAATCAGTTAAAAAATAAAGCGTTTTATGGGCTTTAGACCCTTTATTAGGAGATCGATCTTTATGACAGCTATATATAAATATAGTCCTATATGGATTATATTTGGGTCAGATGTCACTTTTTCAAATTTCAACGAAATCAGTTAAAAAATAAAGTTTTTATGGACTTTAGACCCTTTATCTGGAGATCGGTCTATATGGCTGATATATATTTAGGTCATATATCAGAAATCGGGTAATAAATAAAGCTTTTATGGGCTTCAGACCCTTTATCGGCAGATAGGTATATATGACACCCATATATAAATATAGTCCGATATGGATCATATTTGGGTCACCCACTGTTTCAAATTTCATGCGAAATCGGATGAAAAATAAAGCATTTATGGGCATTAGACCCATTATCGTGAGATCGGTCTATATAGCAGCTATATCCAAATATGGTCCGATTAGGCGCTTTCAATAACTTAACCAGAATGCAGTAAAAAGACGTATCTGTGACAAATTTTAGCTCAATATTTAAATTTTTGAAGGCTGTAGAGTGATTAAAACAGACGGACGGACAGACACACGGTCATCGTTAACTCGTCTTAGAATTTTACGACGATCCGAACTATATATATTAGGTTGCCCAAAAAGTAATTGCGGATTTTTCATATAGTCGGCGTTGACAAATTTTTTCACATCTTGTGACTCTGTAATAGCATTCTTTCTTCTGTCAGTTATCAGCTGTTACTTTTAGCTTGCTTTAGAAAAAAGGTGTAAAAAAAGTATATTTGATTAAAGTTCATTCTAAGTTTTATTAAAAATGCATTTACTTTCTTTTAAAAAATCCGCAATTACTTTTTGGGCAACTCAATACTTTGTAGGGTCGGAAATTGATATTTCGATGTGTTGCAAACGGAATGACTAAATGAATATACCTCCTATCCTACGGTGGTGGGTATAAAAACAAGAAATAATTTTTTAAGATCTTAAGCAATGTAAAATCTTCCACTAGGTGATCCACTTCAACCGATGTTGTCCATCAAAACGAGGAGCAGCTAAGATTTTAAGCGGACACAACTAACTGTAGTAGAGAAGTATCCCCATTTTTCGTTCAAAGATTTTGCCAGGCAAATTAGCCATATTTTAAGATTTTTTAAGATACCAACAACCAGACCTTTTGCTGTACTGCCAAGGTGATTCATTTTTTATACAAGTGACACATTTTGTGATATATAGCCCCTTAAGTTGTTACCCATTGCAAGTAATTAAATTTTTTTTTTATAACCTTCTTTATGGCTTTGAGTAAAAACAATGTTCTATGTGTCATGGCCAATTGATCACCTATCATTAATTTGTAGACAATTTCTTTATTTAAAAGACAATTTACGACTTGGCATAGCCATTACTTAAAATTCAATTTCCAGTTTTGCCTTTTGATGACATTTAGAACCAGACTTTCCCCGACAATTTGTTTGTCTGTCTGTCTGTCTGCCTTAAAAGAAGTGCGATAAAATAGGGAAATAAAGAATAATGTGCAGCCATCCATAAGTTCTTGATTTTGACCAAAAATTTTGAAATGATCATCTTATGCAAATTATGCCACAAAAAATTTGCAAATAAATATAAAATTAACACCTCACATTAGAGTATCAAATAGCTGTTATAGCTGCACCCATTTACCAACTCGCAAAAGTATAACAAAAATCTTCCACAATTACTAAGCGAAATATTCCATAGTATTCTTTGATTTCTATAAATTATACTTGGGGGATTTTTGTTATTCCAAGCCATTTTGGAATTGTTTTTAAACAACTTTTTATATAAAATAATACTCATGTTAATTAAATACTTTATTAAGTTAAAAATATTGTTCTTGTTGTAGCAACGTTTGCTTCTGGAGATAGCAATCTTGGTCAAGCACCTAAAGGTGAGCAAGCCTGTTCCAGTCCATAGGACTGATCACCGCGAAAAGTTTTTTCTTTTTTGACATCGCTTTCGAATTATATGGAGGTGGCTCTCAAATCAGTCCATTCCGTTGAGATCATGGTCTCGCCAGGATTCGAACCCAGGCTTTCAGCGTCATAGGCGGACATGCTAACCTCTGCGCTACGATGGCCTTCCTTGCTACTATTGTACAGTTGCCAATACTTCCAATCATTTTATCTACAACTTTTTTTGCAGTTATTAACCCTATCCTGCCATTATGTGTAGTGGAAGAAAGAACATTCATCCAGGTGTTCCTTATCTTCATAGAGGCGAAAAGGAGTGCTGCATTTCCCCATTTTGTGCAAAAATTTCCTAAAATATTCGTGTCCGACAGTAATTGCGTCATGCAATAGTTTACATCCCCATGTCACCTATATATTGGGTTGCCCAAAAAGTAATTGCGGATTTTTTAAAAGAAAGTAAATAAATTTTTAATAAAACTTAGAATGAACTTTAATCAAATATATAATTGCCATTTTGTTCGATAACCTGTTGCCATTTTCCCGGCAAATTTAGTATTCCACGCTCATACAACTTCTGGCCTTTATCTGCAAAAAACTGAACCAAGTGCGATTTTATAGCCTCATCATTGCCGAAAGTTTTACCATTTAAGGAGTTCTGCAAAGATCGAAATAAATGGTAGTCTGATATATGGTGGATGCACCAAAAGTTCCCAGCCAAGCTCACTCAGTTTTTGGCGAGTGACCAAAGATGTGTGCGGTCTAGCGTTGATCTCTGGTGGAATATGACACCTTTACGATTGACCAATTCTGGTCGCTTCTCCTTGATGGCTGTATTCAATTTGTCCAATTGTTGACAGTAAACATCCAAAACAGCTCAAAATATACCACACCCTTCCAATCCCACCAAACAGACAGCATAACCTTCTTTTGGTGGATATCAGCCTTTAAAGTGGTTTGATCTGGTTCACCATGCTTGGACCATGATCGTTTTCGACTAACGTTTTTGTAAACAATCCATTTTTCATCTCCAGTTATGATTCGTTTTAAAAACGGATCGAATTCATTGCGTTTAAGGTGCATATCACAAGCGTTGATTCGGTTTGTTAAATGAATTTCTTTCAATACATGTGGTACCCAAATATCAAGCTTTTTCACCAGTCCAAGACTTTTTATGTGATAAACGCTCAGTTACATGACGATCCAATTCGATTAATTCTTAAAATTTGCTTAAAATTTGTCAACGCCGACTATAAGATAAATCCGCAATTACTTTTTGGGCAACCCAATACAAAGTTTTTGCTATAGTTTCGCTGCCCATCTCCCCTATGCTTCGTTCTCCCACCGTATCTGCCATTTTCTTGTAATCTCTTTTCTTATTTCATTTCTGCAGCCTTGGGTAGGTTCACTGTTGTTCAGTGAGTCTATCACGTCTTTTCAACTAAGGCTATTAAAAGCGTTCCTCACATCCAGGGAAGCCATGAAGTGTGATTGGTGTAGGGTTTCTTCTCGTGCACGTAGAACGTAATGGTCATTGGTTACTTAGAGGCGCCCATAACTCGCCTTATCATATCGAACATCTTATGTACTGAGTATTTAAACAAGAGCCGGTGCCGGTGCCTGGCCTCTCACTGAGACTCTCCACTCGCTATTGCCGATTGTCCGCGACTGCAGTTGCCTCTTCCACGTGCACGGAGCATAGCATTATCCGCAACCTGCGGAGGCGGACGGTAGCTCTTAGCCCATGATCATTCCATTAAGAAACATAGGCAAACTTGTCACATATCAATGATTGCAGTTCGATTCCGGTTTAAGCTCAATGATAAGGGACATACTTTTCATAGCCGAGACTGACCGGTGTGCCGTTGGGAGACACCTCTTTAGAGATAAGTTTTGGCGTAGTACCACACATATGAAGCTCGCATTGCGAAAGGATAAACACTCCTGAACATTTTTTCTCATGTTCTCACTAGGATTCGAATCCAGGCGTTCAACGTCAAGGCGGTCATCTTAACCTTTGCGGCCTTCAACAGCAGGAATTACGAAACTAAAGTCCAGAGCATTTTAGAAAAAAATCTAAATTCAAACAAAAGACTTAAGACACGAACATTTTTTTTTAACTTTATTAAAAGGAACGAAAAATAATCGGATAAACACCCCTGAACATTTTTTCTGATGTTCTCACTAGGATTCGAATCCAGGCGTTCAGCGTCAAGTCGGTCATCCTAACCTCTGCGGCCTTCAACAGCATGAATTACGAAAACAGAGAATTTTAGAAAAAAATCTAAATTCAAACAAAAGACTTAAGACACGAACATTTTTTTATTACTTTATTAAAAGGAACGAAAAATAAAAGGATAAACACCCCTGAAAATTTCTTCCGATGCTCTCACTAGGATTCGAATCCAGGCGTTCAACGTTAAGGCGGTCATCTTAACCTCTGCGGCCTTCAACAGCATGAATTACGAAACTAAAGTCCAGAGCATTTTAGGAAAAAATCTAAATTCACAAACAAAAGACTTAGGACACGAACATTTTTTTATTACTTTATTGAAAGGAACGAAAAATAATCGGATAAACACCCCTGAACATTTTTTCTGATGTTCTCACTAGAATTCGAATCCAGGCGTTCAGCGTCAAGGCGGCCATTCTAACCTCTGCGGCCTTCAACAGCAGGAATTACGAAACTAAAGTCCAGAGCATTTTAGGAAAAAATCTAAATTCACAAACAAAAGACTTAGGACACGAACTTTTTTTATTACTTTATTAAAAGAGTGAAAAATAATTGCGATCTAGAAAACCAGAGGTGACTAAATTTGGGCTAAAAGGCGCCCGGACCAATTAGGGCCCTGAAGTTTGCACTGGATCTCATTAACACTTCAGCTCTAATCATACGAAAATTGATCACTACCAGTTCTCAGATTTTTTACTATTGGGTTGCCCAAAAAGTAATTGCGGATTTTTCATATAGTCGGCGTTGACAAATTTTTTCACAGCTTCTGACTCTGTAATTGTATTCTTTCTTTTGTCAGTTATCAGCTGTTACTTTTAGCTTGCTTTAGAAAAAAAGTATATTTGATTAAAGTTCATTCTAAGTTTTATTAAAAATGCATTTACTTTCTTTTAAAAAATCCGCAATTACTTTTTGGGCAACCCATATTTTTCATGCCCTCCACCATAGGATGGGGGTATACTCATTTCTTCATTCTGTTTGTAACACCTCGAAAAATGCGTCTAAGATTCCATAAAGCATATATATTCTTGATCGTCATGGCATTTTAAGTCGATCTAGCCATGTCCGTCCGTCCGTCCGTTTGTCTGTCGAAAGCACGCTAACTTTCGAAGGAGTAAAGCTAGCCTCTTGAAATTTTGCACTAATACTTCTTTTTAGTGTTAATCGGTCCATGTTTTGAGATAGCTGTCATTTAAACCGATCTTGGGTCTTGACTTCTTGAGCCTCCAGAGGGCGCAGTTCTTATCCGCTATGGCTGAAATTTTGCATGATGTGTTCTGTTATGACTTCCAACAATTGTGCTAAGCATGGTTCAAATTGTGCTAAGAATGGTTCAAATCGGTCCTTAACCTGCTATAGCTGCCATTTAAACCCATCTTGGATCATGACTTTTTGAGACTCTAGAGGGCGCAATTACTATCAGATGTGGCTGAAATTTTGTATGACGTGTTCGGTTATGACTTATAACAACTGTGCTAAGTATGGTTTAAATCGGTCCATAACCTGATATAGCTGCCATTTAAACCGATCGTGGATCATGACTTTTTGAGCCTCTAGAGGGCGCAATTACTATACGATGTGGCTGAAATTTTGTTGGGTTCTCTCATGACCTGCAACATACGCGCCAAACATGGGCCAACATCGGCCAAATCGGTCCATGTTTTGATATAGCTGCCATATAAACCGATCTTTGGTCTTGACTTCTTGAGCCTCTAGAGGGCGCACTGCTCAATCTCCCGATTTTACTTCTTGAGCCTCTAGAGGGCGCAATTACTATCCGATGTGGCTGAAATTTCGTTCAATGGCTTCTCCCATGACCTTCAACATATGCGCCAAACATGGGCCAAATCGGTCCATGTTTTGCGATAGCTCTTATATAAACCGATCTTGGCTCTTGACTTCTTGAGCCTCTAGAGGGCGCACTTCTCGTCCGATTTGGCTGAAATACTGCATGACGTGTTCGGTTATGACTTCCAACAACTGTGCTAAGCAAGGTTCAAATTGTGCTAAGAATGGTTCAAATCGGTCCATAACCTGCTATAGCTGCCATTTAAACCGATCGTGGATCATGACTTTTTGAGCCTCTAGAGGGCGCAATTACTATCCGATGTGGCTGAAATTTTGTTCAATGGCTTCTCCCATGGCCTTCAACATACGCGCCAAACATGGGCCAAATCGGTCCATGTTTTGAGATAGCTGCCATATAAACCGATCTTGGCTCTTGATTTCTTGAGCCTCTAGAGGGCGCACTGCTCAATCTCCCGATTTTACTTCTTGAGCCTCTAGAGGGCGCAATTATTATCCGATGTGGCTGAAATTTCGTTCAATGGCTTCTCCCATGACCTTCAACATACGCGCCAAACATCGGCCAAATCGGTCCATGTTTTGATATAGCTGCCATAAAACCCGATCTTGGGTCTTGACTTCTTCAGCCTCTAGAGCGCGCAATTTTTATCCGATTGGAATCAAATTTTGCACGACGTATTTTCTTATGATATCCAACAACTGTTCCAAGTATGGTTTATATAGGTCTATAACCTGATATAGCTGTCATATAAACCGATCTTGCGTCTTGACTTCTTGAGCCTCTAGAGTGCGCAATTCTTATCCGATTGGAATGAAATTTTGCACGACATGTTATGATATCCAACAACTGTACTTAGTATGGTTCAAATCGGTACATAATCTGATATAGGTGCCATATAAACCGATCTTGGCTCGTGACTTCTTGAGCCTCTAGAGGGCGCACTTCTCGTCCGATTTGACTGAAATTTTTCACGTGATGTTTTGGTATCACTTCCATCAACTGTGCTTAGTATGGTTCAAATCGGTACATAATTTGATATAGCTGCCATATAAACCGACCTGGGATCTGAATTTTCTGAGCCTCCAGAGGGCGCAATTCTCATCCGATTTGGCTGAAATTTTGCATGACGTGTTCTGTTGTGACTTCCAACAAATATGCTTAGTATGGTTCAAATCGGTACATAACCTAATATAGCTGCCATATAAACCGATCCGGGATCTGAACTTTTTGAGCCTCCAGAGGGCGCAATTCTCATCCAATTTAGCAGAAATTTTGTACAACCGTAACCAGGTACCCGAAACGTCTGCCAGCTATGTGTATTGTCTTTGACCATTATGCCTGTATGTTTGGCGATTTCTTTTCTGTAATCTATAAAAACCTTTTATTCTCCCCTTTGGGAGATTAATGAAGAAAAAAAAAGAAAAAAAAAATTTGAAGGTCATCTAATTTTTATTGCTGAGTTATAATTTTTTTATCTTTTTAATATTTATCAAAAAAAAAATTAACTTTTTATAAATAAAAATAAAACTTTCTAAGACTGTAGTATGACAATAAAACGATTTAATGAAGATAATTATGAAAGGAAACAATATCAGCCAGTATTATTTCCTTTATTAATTGCTTGCAAATATTTCAATGCAGACACGTGCCATTTCAAAGCTATATACCCCAGGTCAAGAATCTTGTTTCTAATAGTATGCAAGTCTATGTATTTCATGTCTTTTCTTTTCAACTTCGATTCTCTGTGGTTCTAGAACTAATTTTAAATCTTTTTGAGAGAAACTACAACTCACACACATGCTGAGGTCTATGAAAAAGCAAAACAGATCTAGAATTGAAAACTTAAAACTATGCAAATACCAAGCCCTTCATATTTTGTTGACATTAAGTTTATTAACCTTTAGGCCAAATAATATACCACTCATGGAAAAATATGCTAACACATTTTACAAGCGTTAATAATAAATTAATTAGCAAATGGCTAAATTATAGCTAATCAATGATTAAATGAAAAGCAATGCAAATTTAAGACAAATAAAAACAAACAAAAATTCAAACAACGGAAGTAGATAAATGCTGAGAGAGAAAAAAAAATTCAACTCACACACACACACATACACTCATATGCATAGAAACTAAAAGAATAGATTTGTTTTTGGCTTAGGTTTTCATAATCTAATGCGGAAGTTAAACCGCAGCAGCGACGCCTCGAACACGTCACGACATGGTTGAAGAAAAAAAAATAAAACAAAAACATTCTTTGGTCATTTACCACCAATGACCCAGTTAGGAGGGACAACATATCGTCTTGTCCGCCAACAGCTTTTCAATTCATTTGCCTGTCGCACACATCACTTCAATTTCGGGCTTTTTGCTCTGACTCTGACTCTTGTGCTTACGCCAAAAGTCAAAACTTAATTTATATTCACTGCTATTTGTGTGTTTATTTTTTTAATTTTATTTCAAATAAATTGAATTAAAAAACATTTTAGATTTTTCAAGCTTCATTCACATTTACGCTACTGCATTATGGTGTTCGATTTGGGGGTTTGACCATAAAGGCATTAGCGGTGCGGTGTACATGTATGTCTTAAAATAACGGCAAATTGCAAAACCTGTTGCTAAAGCGAATATAAATTTAGTGTGTTTTCTTATTTTGTTTTAATACAGAAGATTTATGAGCTGACTCAAGTGCATATGTACGAGGAGTCACGTAGTCTGAGTGCAAAAGAATATGTCACAGTTGAATGTTGTATACGGGTGGGTTAAGATGAATTATTATTATTTTATATTCAATGCAAAGTTCTAGGAAAAGTTTTATCAAAATATTCCCAGCAAGTTGTGTGGTGGCATTTATTTTAGGTTTTTTCAAGAAAAAACTATTTTAAATGTAATAAAAAATGGACAATTCATCCAACAAACATTAAAAAAAATTATTATTTGCTCTAGCTGTACCATATTAACTTTAAAACGAAAGACTTAAGACACAAACACGAAAAATATAATTAGTCCATTCATGGGTTTTATAAGTTTGTAACTTTAATTCACATGTTAAATAAATCCAAATAACTTCTAAGGTATATGAAAAAAATTGTGTTTGCGCTCTTTTATTTAATTTTTTTTTTACAAAAGAAAAACAAATAAAGAAATAAATAAAAAAATTAAAAAATAAACTAAAATATTTTATTTATTTTTTCGAAAATGTATAAGGGATATGAAATATAAGCAAATTGGTCTAAATACAAAATTTTGATATATTATCTAAAATGAAAAAAATTTTACAACAATTTCCGAAAGACAAAAGTTTTGATAAAATTATTCCTAAATAATTTTACGCTATGCTACTAATAGAAAAAAAATGGCCATTCATATTGAAAATCTACTAAAATCGATTGGAGTCGTCCATTCTAAGTCCATCTGAGAAAATGTGGTAGAAAAGGCCCATAACGGCAACACTGAATGCATATGACTTGGCATCAACGCCATGAAGGGCTGAACATTGCTGATCTATGTGTCTTTGAGCCCAATATTACCATAGTCGGTAAAAAAGTCCTGTTTCATTTCTGTCGTGATTGGTCTATTATTCGTATTCTACTCTCAAATACCTTTCATCTGATATCCATATTGTTCCGATCGGATTTTCGGTGGTGTTTTTGGGGTAAGGGGGAGGGTGTGCCTCCCTTTCGATATCGAAAAATTATATAGCCTATGTTTCCTTTCAGACCAACCCACACAATCTGTGAAAATTTCGAAAAAAAACAATTCTGCTATTTTTGAGTCAAACCCATATAGTCATGATAGGTCATGTGCCCATTTGGGGAGGGGGTGACCGCCTATACTTCGACTTGATTTTGTATGCTAGATTCTTAATCTACTCCCAAATACTTTTCTTTTGAGCCCAATATTGATATAAATATTCAATTTGTCCGCTTTTTGAAGTTTTGGGGATAGTGCGACATCCTGGCTACATAAACCCAATTTTCAACAAC
Source organism: Stomoxys calcitrans (assembly GCF_963082655.1). NCBI lineage: Eukaryota > Metazoa > Arthropoda > Insecta > Diptera > Muscidae > Stomoxys > Stomoxys calcitrans. The sequence goes on along the minus strand of NC_081555.1, from coordinate 13,644,594 downwards.
ATATTCATATTCCACTCTTCAATACCTTTCATTTGATACCCACATTAACCTTATCGGTCTACTTTTGATTTTGGGTGGTGTTTTTGGGGCAACGGGAGAGGGAACGCCCCTTTCCGATATCAACAAGTTATAAATCCTTTTCCTCCCTCCCCCCTATATCCGCAATCTACTCCCGAATATCTTCACATATTGCCATGATCGTACAATAAACTTAATTTAGGGGGTTTTTGGATTGGGGCGACCCCCCAGTTACGTGGACATTATTTTGAATATGAAATTCTGAAAGTCTCTACTCCTGAATACCTTTCACTTGAGTCCCATATTGCCTCTATCGATACACTTTTATTTTTGGGTACTACTTTTGGGGTAAAGGGGAGGGTACATCCCCCTTCCGATATCAAAAAAAATATATAGCCTATGTTTCCTTCCAGACAAACCTGCACAATCTGTGAAAATTTCAAGGTAATCGGATTGGCCGTTTTTGAGGCTATGCGGAACAAACAAACAAACCGACAAACCGACAGCGGTTTTCCTTTCAGAACAAAAACAAATAAATTTTGCCCATGAACATTCCACTAAGGAACAGGGCAAACTTCGCACATATCAATGAGCGCAGTCCGATTCAAGTTTTAAGCTCAATGATAAGGGGCCTCCTTTTTATAGCCGCGTCCGAATGGCGTGCCGCAATGCGACACCTCTTTGGAGACATGTTTTACATGGCATAGTACCTCACAAATGTTGCCAGCATTAGGTGGGCAAAACATACGCTGAAAATTTTTTCTGATGGTCTCGCCAGGATTCGAATCCAGGCGTTCAGCGTTATAGGCGGACATACTTTCCCTTTCACTCTCTTATTTTATCTGAGCCCTATACTGGCACGGTCCGGAAAAAAGTCCTGTTTTGGGGGTGCAAGTACTACCCATCACATATTTAGCCTTAATGTGAATATCGTATTGGTGCTCTACTCCCAAACTTCTTTCATTTTAGCGTTATTTTTATATGGTGGGTAAAAATTTCCGGCATGGGGGTATTTTTGGGGGTGAAGCGGACCCCAATATATCAGATTCATGCTCTAGAGTCAAATACCTTTTATTTGATACCCACTTGGTGACGTTAGAAATGTATGACCGCTTAAGGGCTTTTGGGGTTGGGGAGGCCCCGTAGACACCTTGGACCAAATTCTTATAACAGATGTGCTCAACTTCCAAACATCTTTCATTCGACATCCATATTGTCCCAATTGGTAAATATGGCCTGCGGGGGGTTTTAGGGGATGGGGAGGCCTCCCAGATACCAAGGAATAAATGCCTACGTCAGATTTGTACTCTACTTTTAAATACCTTTCATTTGATACCCATATTGCCCAAATGGTTGAAAGAATCCTGTTGGGTGGTTTCTGGGGGTGGGATACCCCCTCGAACACTTTGGGCGAAATTTGTATACAAAGTTCGTACTTTACTCTTAAATACCTTTCATTTAATACCCATATTGTCCCAAGCGGAAACATGTCCGTCCTAATGGGTTTTAGGATGGGGCGTCCCCCAAAGTTATTTGACCCCAACATTTTATACCAATTTCGTGTTTTGGGGTACCATAAAGTGGCATACAAACCGCTTAAAGCGGTACACGTATTTCCGAGATCTAGCATTTTTGAAAATTGGGGTATGCGGGAGGGTCCGCCCCCCCATCGGATATGAAAAAATGTAGTACCCTATTTTCACCGGGGGCCCAAACTCATCCATCTGTGAAAATCGGTTCAGCCATTTTTGAGTCTATACGGAACAGACAAACAAACAACCAAACAAAGCGCTACAATTTCATTTTTTTTTTTTAAATAGAAGAAGAAGAAGTTAAGTCAACGTTTTGTTTTTATTGAAAATTTTGCCTATTTTTTATAGAAAAAAAAGTGCTTAATTTTTTTTAAGGAAAAATTTTTTAAAACTCTTTTAGCATAGACAATTTGGACAAAATTTTGTCAAAATTTTATTTCAATAAAGAATTTGTTTGTTTAAATTTTTTTCTTAGGAATATTTTGTCCTAATTTGAATTCTATAAAATTTTTTATCAAAATTTTAATTTTTTGAAAAAATTTTCAAAATTTTATTTATGGTTGCCCAAAAAGTGATTGCGGATTTTTTAAAAGAAAGTAAATGCATTTTTTATAAAACTTAGAATGAACTTTAATCAAATATACTTTTTTTTACACTTTTTTTCTAAAGCAAGCTAAAAGTAACAGCTGATAACTGACAGAAGAAATAATGCAATTGCAGAGTCACATGCTGTGAAAAAATTTGTCAACGCCGACTATGTGAAAAATCCGCAATTACTTTTTGGGCAAACCAATAACTTTCGCTTAAGTCCTATCCTGTCCGGTTCGGTGCACACGTCCATTTGTTTCATAGCTTAAGCGTGGGCGACCCGCCTTGAAATAGGTCCCAAACTTTCATATTCGTATTCTAGTCCCAAGTACCTTTGGATTGAACCCCATTTCGCCCCGGATCGATACATTTGGGGGTGATGTTTGGGGTGGGGCGGCCTCCCTGGGTTTTGATCCTAAATTTGTATGTAATTTTCGTGTTTTACCTTCAATTTCCTTCCATTTGATACCCATATTGCCACAGTCGGTAAATATGCAATTTTTGGGCGGTTTTTAGGGGTGGGGTGAGAGATATGTGAGATCTTACTCTACTCTCAAATACCTTCCATTTGATATCCATATTTTTCCACTCGGTAAACATGTCCATTTGAGTGGGTTTTGGGTTTATTTGACCCCAAAGTTTTAGACCAATTTTGTGTTTTTGGGTTTCTATAAGATGGCATACACAATTTCACTCAATTCGATGCTTCCGTCTCCAAGATCTGGGGTTTTTGAAAATTTTGGGTCCGCCCATCTTGTGGATATCACAAAATGAAGTAACCTATTTTCCCCGGGGGTGGGGCTAAAAACTCTACGATCTGTGGCAATTTCATGAAAATCGGTTCAGCCGTTTTTGAGCCTATTCGCAACATTAAACATGTGAAACTGTGAAAGAATTATTCAGCAAACAAATGGAACATTAGTAAGTAGGCAAGTAAGTGCTTAGATCGGCCGAGCCGAATCTTGTATACCCTCCACCATGGATAGATTTCGTCAAGTTCTTTGAATGACTTTTTCAAATACATATGACCTATATCAAGTTATTGGCCAATATGGACCGTATTTGCCATGGCTGTTAGGAGTCATAGAAAAACACCACCTCCAAAATTGCAGGCAAATCGAGTAATAATTGCGCCCTCCAGAGGCTCAAAAAGTCAATCTAGGAGATCAGTCATATGGCAGCTATATCAGGTTATCAGCCGATTTAGACCATACTTGAAACAATTGTTGTAAGTCATACCAAAATGACATGTGAATAATTTCAACCATATTGGATAAGAATTGCGCCCTCTAGAAGCCCAAGAAGTCTAAACAGGAAATCGGTTTATATGGCGGCTATATCACATTGAGGACTGATTAATATCATACTTGGCATGGACAGACCGAAGGACGGACGGACGGACATGGCTAGATCGCTAAGACCTCATGTCTTAGACGTATATTTCGAGGTGTAACAAATGGAATGACGAAATTAATATACCCCCTATCCTATGTGAAGGAGGGTATAAAAATGAGGAAAAATCAAACGTGGTATATAAAATTGGATGTAACGGCGACAAGTTCAATATATGCTCGATGGCATATAGTGGCACTACCATGATAAATTTTAAAACCGGGTTATTTGCACATGAATCTGACCAAAAAGCCAAATCGAGCAAAAAAGTGCTCTAGCAGCACACTGTGCATTGACTGGTCATAAGCCGAACATCAACGACATGGACATCTTAGCTCAAGGGAACGACAATAGCACTCTCGAGATGTTGCATATCGTCGATCTACCACCTGAGGAGAGAATGAATTTCAAAAAAAGACATAGAAATCTGTGCGAAGGTATATCGCCACACAGTCAAGAAGCATAGAAAAAGAGAACATTCAGTTGCCAACAGAAATAGTTCGTGTCAAACACTTTTTTATAGAAAATATGGTAAATTTGATTAAAATTTTATTTGTATAGAAAACTTGCTGAACCGGGCCCGATCCGCTGCAACTTCTTTTACATTATATGGAACAAAATTATGGGTTAAGGATTATCTAAGCAAGGATGTTAGATGCACTCCACTTTGAGCCCATTACTCTCATGGAGATAGAGGGTGGTGTTGACCCCCAGAAACTTGGTCCCGATAGTGGGTATCAATTTCGTACTCTAATCCCAAATTCCTTTTATTTGAACCCCATATTGCCATGGCCAGTAAATAAGTCCTGTTTCGGGAGTCTTTAGGGTAAGTGGTGCAATAGTCAGCAAATATGACCGGTTTGGGGTGTGGGCCTATTAACATCGTGGTCCATTTTCTTTGAGCCCCAAATTGTCATGGTGAGCAAATATGTGGTAATTAGGGGTTGTTATGAGGGTGGGACGTCTCCTAGACAGTAAGTCTCGAATGCTGATACAAGGTTCGAACTCCAATCCCAAATTACTTTGAGCCCCATACTTCCGTAGTCTGCAAACATTTTCCGTTTGGGGCGTGTTTTGGAGGATGACTTGGTCCTCAAAATATATATCAGATTCGTATTCTACTCAAAAATACCCTCTTATTTGAGCCCCATATTGGAATGGTCAGCAAATACGTCCTATTTGGGTAATGTTATGGGGGAGGGGTGACCTTATAGACACTTTTTACCGAATATTGACATCAGATTCGTGCTCTACTCCTAATGGTCTTTTGAGCGCCTTATTGCTATGGTCGGTAAATTCGTCCAATTTGGGTGGTGTTGTGGAATTTTGATGTCAGATTCGTGCTTTACTCCCAAAGACCTTTTATTTGAACCATATATTGTTATGGTCGACAAATTTGTCCTCTTTGGGGGTTGTTTTGGTGGGGGGGCACAACCCGAAACACTTGATTCCAGATTTAGATATTAGATTCGTATTCTACTCTCAAATATCTTTTATTTGAGCCCCACATTGGCATGGTAAGTAAACAAGTCCTGTTTGGGGGTTATATTGGGGTTTGGGGATATCAATTTCGTGCTGTACTCCCCAAAACCTTTAATTAACCCATGGTCGGTAAATATGTCCGATTTAGGGGTGTTTTGGGGGTGGGGCGGCCCCCAACCACTTGATTCCACATTTGAATATCTGATTCATTTTCTACTCTTAAATACCTTTTATTTGAGTCCCATATAGTCGTGATTGGTCTATAAATATATTTGGTGGGTTTTGGGGTTGGGGCGGCCCCTCTAGATTTCACCATCCGAAATTTGGATACCAAATATTTGTTTTTGTCCATAAGAGAGCACACCAAATTTCGCTTAAATCGCACGACCCTTGTCCGATATCTGGTGTTTACGAACATTTGGGCAAGGGGGAAGATTGAACCCCACTCCCCAATTTTTTTTGCATTGAAAATTTTGTCAAAATGTTTGTTTTTGTTAGAATTCTTTTTTTTAAATTTTTTGGAAAATTTTATCAAAATTTTTTTTGATAGAAAATTTGGTTAAAATTTTATTTTTTATAAAACAAAATTTAAATTTTTTTAATTTTTATTTCTATAAAACATTTTTTCAAATTTTTTTTTATAAAAAATTTTGTCAAAATTTTACTGTTATACAAAATTTGGTCAAAATTTTATTTTTAAAGAAAAATTTTTCAAAATTTTGTCCAAATTTGGTTAAAATTTTATTTTTTATAAAACAACATTTAAATATTTTTAATTTCATTTCTATAAAACATTTTTTTAAATTCTTTTTTTATTAAAAATTTTGTCAAAATTTTATTTTTATAGAAAATTTGGTCAAAATTTTATTTTTAAAGAAAAATTTTTCAAAATTTTGTCCAAATTTGGTTAAAATTGTATTTTTTATAAAACAAAATTTATTTTTTTTTTTAATTTTATTTCTATAAAACATTTTTTCATTTTTTTTTTTATAAAAAATTTTATCAAAATTTTATTTTTATAGAAAATTTGGTCAAAATTTTATTTTTAAAGAAAAATTTTGCAAAATTTTGTCCATTTTATTTTTTCAAGATTTAATTTTTCATAAAAAACTTATGGAAATTTTATATAAAAAGTTTTTGGGTTTTTTTTTGCAGAGAAAATTTGGTCTGAAAAAAATTTTTATTATTTTTTTCTTATTTTCTCTAAATTATTTGTTTAGAAATAGCTTTCTCCTATTTAAGTGATTTTATTAATATTTGTGCTTTTTTTTCTTTTCAGCTAACAAATCCATCTACCACTCATCCTGCTGCTAAGGCGATTTACTACAATGAGTAAACGCAAAAAATTTTGCAGAAAATAAAACAAAAAAATTGCACACAACATTAAAACTGCAACAAACAACAACTGAACTCAAAACAACTCCGATAAAAAAAAGTTTTCTCTTCCCTTTCCATTCCCCACCAAAATGGTCTTCAATTTGCTGTTCATAACAACTGTGATAAAATCCACATTTGGTGTGGTAACCACTGGCCTGTGGCTTATACCCCTGCTGCTGGCCACCATAACCTATTACAAATACGATCAGGTAGATCCAGAAGCGAGAGCGTTTGATCATCAGGACCTCTATGCCGATTATGATTTCATAGTTGTGGGTGCGGGTTCAGCAGGAGCTGTGGTGGCCAATCGTTTGAGTGAAGTACACAAATGGAAGGTGCTGCTGTTGGAGGCGGGGCCCGATGAAAACGAAATATCCGATGTGCCCTCCTTGGCGGCCTATTTGCAACTGAGTAAATTGGATTGGCAATATAAGACGGCGCCTTCCAACAAATCCTGCCTGGGCATGAAAAATAATCGCTGCAATTGGCCTCGAGGCAAGGTGCTAGGTGGCTCCAGTGTCTTGAATTATATGCTCTATGTGAGGGGCAATCGCCATGACTATGATCACTGGGAATCTTTGGGCAACGAAGGCTGGGGCTATGATAACGTCTTGCATTATTTCAAAAAGTCCGAGGATAATCGAAATCCCTATTTGAGCGGCAATGCCTATCATGGCTCTGGAGGGTATTTGACGGTGCAAGAATCTCCCTGGCATACTCCTTTGGTGGCTGCTTTTGTAGAGGCCGGCACTGAGTTGGGTTATGAAAATCGCGACATTAATGGGGAAACGCAAACCGGCTTCATGATAGCCCAGGGCACCATACGCAGGGGATCACGTTGCAGTACGGCCAAGGCTTTTCTAAGACCCATAAGGCAGAGGAAAAATTTCCATTTGTCCTTGAACTCACAGGTGACCAAGGTGATTATAGATGAGTCAAACATGAGGGTTAAGGGAGTGGAATTTGTCAAATATGGCCAGGTGAGAAGGGTGTATGCCAAGCGAGAGGTCATATTGTCAGCAGGGGCCCTTAACACCCCCCAGATAATGATGCTGTCGGGCATAGGCCCCCGCCAGCATTTGGAGGCGCATGGTATTAAGGTTCTGCAAGATCTACCGGTGGGGGAGAATATGCAGGATCATGTGGGCATGGGAGGTTTGACATTCCTGGTGGATAAGCCAGTGGCCATAGTGCAGGATCGCTTCAATCCCACCGGCATCACATTGCAATATGTGTTGCGTGAGCGGGGACCCATGACCACTTTGGGTGGGGTAGAGGGTTTGGCTTTTGTACACACCCCCTATTCGAATCGCAGTCTAGATTGGCCAGATATACAATTTCACATGGCGCCGGCTTCCATAAACTCCGATAATGGGGCCCGAGTTAAGAAGGTTATGGGCCTTAAGGAGTCTTTGTATCAGGAAGTTTACCATCCCATAGGTAATAAGGATTCCTGGAGTATTATCCCTTTGCTGCTGAGACCTCGCTCTAGAGGTTGGGTAAGATTGCGTTCTGCAAATCCTTTTGTTTATCCCATCATAGATGCCAATTACTTTGATGATCCTTTGGATGTTAAGGTGTTGGTGGAGGGAGCCAAAATAGCCTTGAGGGTGGCCGAAGCCAAGGTTTTCAAACAATTTGGCTCTCGTCTCTATCAAAAGCCTTTGCCCAATTGCAAAAAATTCCGTTTCATGTCTGATGCGTACATAGAGTGCCACATACGCACCATATCCATGACGATATATCATCCTTGTGGCACAGCCAAAATGGGTCCTGCCTGGGACGAGGAAGCAGTGGTGGATCCCCGCCTAAGGGTCTATGGCATTCGAGGACTTAGGGTTATTGATGCCAGCATAATGCCCACCATTAGCAGTGGCAATACCAATGCCCCCGTCATAATGATTGGTGAAAAGGGGGCAGATTTAATAAAAGAGGATTGGTTTCATAATCCCGAGTATCGAGTCAATGAGAAGAGTTAGCATTGCAAGTGGAAAACTACCAAAGTTTGTCCATAGATAATTTGTAGAGACTTAAAACTGCCAAAACTCAAGCGATTCATACCATTCAGGGGGCTTTTAGCTTTAGCTCTTTTTAACAGAGTTGCCATGTGTGTCATAAATAAATCATTTTTTTTTTTTTAGTATTTTTTTTTTTCTTTTATTCATAACAAGGAGTTGCCAGTCATTATGAGAACTTGCTGTTGTGGTTTTTATTTATGTTTTTTTTTGTCACTGATTTGTGCTGCTTAGTCATTGCAAGTGTTGTTATTTTGTTTAAGATATGATTTCAACATCTTAGCTTTAAGAGAGTAGAATGATGCATAAAAAAGTAATTTGGAAAAAAACCAACAAATTATTTATAAAAATTGTATGAAATTAATTTAGTTATTGTAGCGTTTGTTTGTGTTCGTTATGCTAGGGCATGACTTTTTTTTTATTTTTTAGGCCATTAATTTTATGACGACTACTAATTTTTCTTTATTATTATTATTTATTTGCAATCACGTAGCACTATTTTGAATCATTTGCTAAGACAATCAAGATATTATAGTAGCTTATAAGCATTAATTTAAAAATTGTATATAATTAAGTTTAAAAACAAATTGCTGCCAAAATATATAAAGAAAATAAATAGAAATTAAATAAAATTATAAAAATTAAGTTAAAAAAGCCAGGAACGTAAAGATGGCAGAATAAAAAAGGATTAAAAGGTTTGTACTGAAAAAAATATTCCTACAAATTTAATTTCTATAAAAATTCTTACGGAATTAATTTTTATAAAAACTATTGGATTGCCCAAAAAGTAAGTGCGGATTTTCATATAGTCGGCGTTGACAAATTTTTTCACAGCTTGTGACTCTGTAACTGCATTCTTCCTTGTGAAAAAAGTATATTTAATTAAAGTTCATTCTAAGATTTATTAAAAATGCATTTACTTTCTTTTAAAAAATCCGCAATTACTTTTTGGGCAACCCAATAGCTGCACCAGGCCGCTGCGGCTTCTTTTACTTTATATGGAAAAAAATTACCATTTGAATGTTTGTTTTCGAAGACCCTCTCCCAGAACCCCCAGGGTGGTGGTTGGTGGGTTTAGGAGGTGGGGTGGACCCCCAGAATCGTGGACCCCAAAGTGGGTATGAATTTCGTGCTCTACTGCCAAATACGTTTCATTTGAGCCGCATATTGCCATGATCGGTAGATATGTATGTCCGATTTAGGGGTGTTTTCGGGGGTGCGATGGTACCCCAGAGGCCACCTATGACGCTGAACGCCTGGGTTCGAATCCTGGCGAGACTATCAGAAAAAATTATCAGCGGTGGTTTTCCCCTCCTAATGCTGGCAACATTTGTGAGGTACTATTCCATGTAAAACTTCTCTCTAAAAGAGGTGTCGCACAGCGCCAAGCCGCTCGGACTCAGCTTTAAAAAGGAGGCTCCTTATCATTGAGCTTAAACTTGAATCGGACTGCACTCATTGATATGTGAGAAGTTTGCCCCTGTTCCTCAGTGGAATGTTCATGGGCAACATTTGCAATTTGGTGGTACCCCAGAGACTTAGCCCTGAAAAAATATCAGCAATGTCCTATATGCTCAAATACTATGTATTTAAACCTAATATGGCCATTGGTGTATTGGGAGTTTATGGAATAAGGCGTCCCCCAAACACTTGGCCACGAAATTGGTTGTCAAATTCGTTTTCTAATCTCAAATACATTTTATATGAGCCACATGTTGCCATGGTTGGGTGTTTTGGGGAAGGAGCGGTGCCCCTAATACATTGTGCCACATTTGAATATCAGATTTGTGGTCTACTCCCAAATACCATTCATTTAAGCCGCATATTGCGTTGGTCCGAAAATAATTTCTGTTTGTGGGGTGTTTTGAGACAGGGTAGGTGGTCTAACCTTTCTCAAAACACTCCACATACAGAAATTATTTTCCGACCAAAAAAATTATTTTCGGACCAAAAAAATGGTCCCGAAAATGGGTATCAATTTCGTGCTCTCCTCCCCAATACCTCTCATTTGAGCCCCACATTTACATTGTCGGTAAATATGTCCGATTTAGGAATGTTTTGGGGAGTGGGCTGATCCCCCAAACACTTAGCCCTGAAAATATATCAACATAGTACTCTAATCTCAAATATCATTAATTTGAACCCCATATTGCCATTGGCCTCAAAATTGGATATCAAATTCCTTTTATCTAATCTCAAATAACTTTTATTTAAACCCCTTTTGACAAAAGTCAGCAAAAATGCCACCGCCATAACAAACCTCAAATAGGACGTATTTCGCACCAAGACAATTTGGGTCTTCAAGACAGTGGAGCTCGATGTTGATAGTTTTTAGGGTCCATATTCCAAACCGGGAATATGGACCCTAAAAACTATCAACATCGAGCTCCACTGTCTTGAAGACCCAAATTGTCTTGGTGCGAAATACGTCCTATTTGAGGGTTGTTATGGCGGTGGGACGTCCTCTAAACAGTTGGTCCCGAATGTTGATGTCAGATTCGTGGTCTACTCCCAAATACCTTTCAGTTGAGCCACATATTTCCATAGTCGGCCAACATGTCCGGTTTGGGAAGTGTTTTGGGGATGGGGAGGAAACTCAGTGACTTTGCCATGGAGACATACATCAGATTCGTCTTCTACTCTAAAATACCTTTCATTTCAGCCCCATATTGCAATGGACAGCAAATACGCCATATTTGGGTGGTATTATGGGTGTTAGGTGGCCCTATGGAGACTTTTTTCCCGAATATTGTTAACAGATTCGTGCTTTACTCCCAAAGACCTTTCATTTGAGCTCCATATTGCTATGGTCGTAAATTTGTCCTCTCTGAGGGGTGTTTTTGGGGAGGGGTGGCCCCCAAGCATTTGGTCCCACATTTAGATATGAAGTTCGAGATCTACCCTCAAATACCCATGGTCGGTAAATATGACCGATATAGGGTCTTTGGGGGTTGGGGTAGTCTCCCAAACACTTGATCTGAAAATTGGATATCATATATGTTTTCTAATTGCTGTGATTGGTCTAGATGTATATTTGGTAGGTTTTGGGGGTGGGGCGTCCCCCTAGGTATCCCATCCCAAATTACAATTTTTGGTTTTGGGCTACTAAAAGAGAGCATATAAAATTTAGTTTAAATCGCACTATCCATATCGGAGATTTGGCGTTCCAGAAAATTAGGATAGGGGGGCGGGGGTCCGTTTGTCAAATTTTTATTTTTATATTGGGTTGCCCAAAAAGTAATTGCGGATTTTTCATATAGTCGGCGTTGACAAATTTTTTCACAGCTTGTGACTCTGTAATTGCATTCTTTCTTCTGTCAGTTATCAGCTGTTACTTTTAGCTTGCTTTAGAAAAAAAGTGTAAAAAAAGTATATTTGATTAAAGTTCATTCTAAGTTTTATTAAAAATGCATTTACTTTCTTTTAAAAAATCCGCAATTACTTTTTGGGCAACCCAATAGAAAATTTTGTCAATTTTATATTTTTTAGAAAATTTTCTCTTTCTTATTTATTTTTTTTCCAAATTTTTATCGAATATTTTTTCTTTTAATAGCTTCCACCATAGGATTATTTCGTCATTCCGTTTGTAACACATCGAAATATTCGGTTCATAACCTGATATAGCTCCCATATATACCGATATTGGATCTTGACTTCTAGAGTCGATAGAGAGCGTAAATAATATCCGATTTGGCTGAAACTTTGTATGAAGTGATTCGATGGTTCACAACCTGATATAGCTCCCACATGAACCGATTTCGGATCTTGACTTCTTGAGTCTCTAGAGGGCGCAATTGTTATTCGATTTGGCTGATATCTTGCATGAAGTGTTTAGGTTTGAACATCAACATCGGTGCCAAGTATGGTCCAAGTTGGTTCATAACCTGATATAGCTCCCATATTAACCGATAACGTATCTTGACTTCTAGAGCCGCTAGAGGGCGCAATTATTATCCGATTTGGTTAAAATTTCGCATGAAGTGTTTTGTTCTAAATGCTATCATTTGCGCTAAGTATATAATCCGATCTCGGATTATAGACATTGTGAGCCTCTTGAGGGCGCAGTTATTATTCAATTTTCCTGAAATTTTTCATAAAGTGTTTTGGTTTGACCATCAACAACTGCGCCAAATCGGTTCACATCCTGAAAGAGCTGCAATATAAACGGATCTTTCGAATTTACTTCTTAAACCTCTAGAGGGAGCAATTCTAATCCGATTTGACACAAAAATTTTGCACAACGACTTCTTGTATGACTTTTAATATACGCGGTCCATAACCTGATATAGCTCCCATATAAACAGATCTCAGCCCTTTTTGGATTCTACGGAACAAACAAACAAACCGAGTCCCATGGTCATGATGGGTCATATGCCCATTTGAGGCGTTTTTGGGAGGTAGGGTGACCGCCAATACTGCGATTTGATTTTATATGCCAGGTTCGTTATATTTTCTCGAATACCATTCATTTGAGCCCCATATTGATATGATCGATTAATTTGTCTGCTTGGAGGAGTTTGGGGGTTGGGGCGACTTCCTGGATACTTAGACCCAATTTTAATACCATATTTGTTTACTACTCTTCAATACCTTTCATTTGATACCCATATTGTCATATCGGTCCATTTTTGTTTTTGGGAGGTGTTTTTTGGGATGACGGGGGATGGCCCGCTCCCCCCTTCCAATATCAACAAACTATAAAACCTGTTCCTTCCTCCTGACCATATCCGCAGACTACTTCCGCATAGCTTTCATTTGAGTACCATATTGTCATGATCGTCCAATAAATCTATTTTAGGGGGTTTTGGGGTTAGGGCGCCCCTCCCAGTTACTTGGACCCAATTTTTAATATGAAATGCGTACTCTACTCCTGCATACCTTTCATTTGAGTCCCATATTGTCTTGATCGGTACCCTTTTATTATTGATTGGTGTTTTTAGCATAAGGGGGATGGTCCGCCACCCTTCCGATATCAAAAACTTATATAGCCTATGTTTCCTTCCAGACCAGCGTATACTATCTATGAAAATTTCAAGGTAATCAGTTCAGCCGTTTTTGAGTTTATACGGAACAAACATACAATCCGACAAACAAACAACCAAACATGATGATGATAGCGTTCCGTTGGTATTGGGGGCATAATTTTGACCAGGTGGTACCATACGTTTTTGCGACCCCTTTTTGACATTGTTCTAATTTAAAAATTTTTTATATTCGTATTGACCTCTCAAATAACTTTCGTTAGAATCCCATATCGTCCCTTTTAGTACTCAAATACCATTTGGGGCATAAGTTTGCGGTGGGGCGACTCCCAGGGAATTGACCAAAATTTTTATATAATCTTCGTATTTTGCTCTCAAATACCTTTTGGGTGAGGCCCATCTTGTCCCGTTCGAGGCACATGTGCATGGTGCATAATTCTGGGGAGGGCCGACCCTCCTGGGAGTAGATCCCCAACTTTTATATGAGTTTCGTATTCTACTTTCAAGTACCTTTCGTTAGAAACCCACATTGTTCTGATCGGCCTACATGTCCGTTTGGGGATAATTTCTATGGCGGGGCGGTCCCCCTGAGACTTGACCCTAAATTTTTATACAAGTTTCGTATTCTACTTCTAATTATCTTTCATTTGATACCCATATTGTCCCCAATCGGTACACATGTCATTTTTGAGCGGTTTTTGGGGATGGGGCGGGCCCCCCGACACGTTAGGTCGAATTGTTATATCAAGTTCATACTCTAATTTTAAATACCTCTCATTTGATAATCGATAAACATGTCGGTTTGAGTTACAGAACGTTTTCATAAAAAATTTTATCAAATCCTAGTTTTAATAAAACATTTTGGTAAAATTAAATATTTAAAGAAAATTGTGCCAAATTTGTCTTACTGTTGTGGATCAGCTGAGAGCTTATTCTGGTTATGTTTAGCTTACCTAAAACGAAAAAATACAATAAAAAATTATTAGAATGTGAAAAAAGTGGAAACTAAACTAAATATGCTAAAAGAATTAGCGTACTAGCGTACTGAGAAGGCTCACAGATGTTGGGCACTATGTAGACGGGGCATAGGCTCAAAATGGGGCCTGAATCCTAGGATAGTCCACTGGCTCTACAGGAGCGTGATTAGACCAATACTTACTTACGCCTCAGTAGTTTGGTGGACTGCTATGGAGAAAAAGTGCAGGTTCAGAGAACATGCTGTCTTGCCATAGGCGGAGTGATGAGGACAACGCCCACTAGGGCACTGGAGACTATTCTAGATATCTGACCCATTTGACATACAGATTAAGTGTGAGGCAGCCACTGCGGCTATGAGACTTAAGGTGATGGGAGAATGGATTGAGGATCGGAGCAGCTCATACCATCGAGGTATAATCGAGGCGATGATAGGAAACCTGTAAGGCAGGGAAAAGGTTTCCGATCGAATAACTGAGATGGTACCTAGAAGTCGAGTGCGAGGCATTGCTGCCAGCGGCACACTCTTGGATTGACGGAACCCTAGAAATGCCATCTGGAAGATCATTTAACACGGATGGATCAAAGCTAGAGGACAGAGTGGGCCGAGGGGTGCACATTGAGAAACCAGGCACTGAGTTCTGTTTTAGACTGCCTGCAGGTCCTGCAGGCGGAGATCCGGAGATCACGGAATGCGTGAAGTAGTGTGGTGCTAATGCGAGGACTTCGAGAGTGAACATCTTTACCGACAGTAAAATTGCCATAAGGGCAATAACAACCAGGACGGTAAGGTCACTAACAGTCCTGCAGTGTAAGAAGAAGATTAACGCCTTCTCTGAGGAGGGCAAAATCCGCATTGTTTGGGTGCCGGGCCACGGAGGACTGCCGTCAAAAAACTTGGTTAACCCAAAGCCTTTCGGGTCGACGCAGTCCGAGTTAACCCTCCGATGAGTGAGAAGGTCCCAAAGGACCTTTTTGCCTTTTCAAACTGAAATTACTCCTACTTCGGCCACTACAACCCACCCCCAAAGTTACTCTGTATTCCAAGAGTATTTTGTTGCGCATCTTTTGGAAAAAAAATCAAGCCGATCGGATCATTACTTTAGGAGTTATTGAGGTTTTATTGAGAATAGTACGCGGACGTGTGAATAGGTCCGTATGAACTTTGTACTGAATTTCACTAATAAATGCATATTGGGATCGCGACGCGTTGGGGACGCGACGCGTTGGGGACGCGACGCGTTGGGTACGCGACGCGTTGGGTACGCGACGCGTTGGGGACGCGACGCGTTGGGGACGCGACGCGTTGGGGACGCGACGCGTTGGGGACGCGACGCGTTGGGGACGCGACGCGTTGGGGACGCGACGCGTTGGGGACGCGACGCGTTGGGGACGCGACGCGTTGGGGACGCGACGCGTTGGGGACGCGACGCGTTGGGGACGCGACGCGTTGGGGACGCGACGCGTTGGGGACGCGACGCGTTGGGAACGCGATGCGTTGCCCAATATACAAAGCTGCGTTGTCGTACGATCGTTTCATGTGTATAAAGCAATTTATTCGATTCGACAATGGAAACACTCGACAACAGCGACTCATCAACAGCAAAACTGCGGCTATTGACGACATTTGGGAAATGTTGCAACATAACTTGGCAGCAACTTACACTCCTCATGAAGCACTAACAGTTGATGAGCAGTTGTTCCCTTGCAGAGGCCACACCCGCTGCACACAATATATTCCGTCAAAGCCAGCTAAGTATGGTTTGAAAGTATGGGGGTTATGCGACTCACAGAGTTATTATCCTGTGAAGGGAATGATATATTCTACCAAAACTGCCAAACCAACAACGGGAGATAAACCAAGGGCAGAACGTAGTGCTGGATCTTGTGGAAAAATATTTAGAAGCTGGCCGTACTATATACGCGGATAATTTCTTTACCACTCTTGACTTGGCGCGTATTTTGTTGAGGAGGAAGACCGCATTTCATTCTACAGGAGTTCAAGAAGAACCCGAAGCGCACCATCAATAGTACATTATTTGGGTTCAACGAGGGGGATATATCGTGCCGATATAAATATAAAGTGGTGAATGTGCTCTCCACAATGCACTACACCTGCCTCGTAGACGAGCAAACCGAGAAGCGGAAGCCCTATACCATATTAGATTACAACGCCAACAAATGCGGCGTTGATACCATGAATCAAATGCTAGGCATTTACAGCTGCACAAGAGCAACACAACGAAGGCCGTTGACCATGTTTTATTATATGCTGGACGTCGCTGCATTGGCTGCTTTTACGATTTACAACGAAATGAAGCCTATAAAAAGGAGTGACAGACGGCGGTCGTTCTTGTTACGGCTAACGAAATAATAGGCCACACCAAATATCGAAGAACGTGCCCTGAACAACCATATAACCTCCTATCCAAGGATACGCAATGCCATGGAAGCATTCGATGTCAGGGTAAGAAAACATCTTCAAATTTAAGAATAGATTATATTGGGTTGCCCAAAAAGTAATTGCGGATTTTTCATATGGTCGGCGTTGACAAATTTTTTCAACGGCTTGTGACTCTGTAATTGCATTCTTTCTTCTGTCAGTTATCGGCTGTTATTTTTAGCTTGCTTTAGAAAAAAAAGTGTAAAAAAAGTATATTTGATTAAAGTTCAATCTAAGTCTTATTAAAAATGCATTTACTTTCTTTAAAAAAAAATCCGCAATTACTTTTTGGGCAACCCAATATATTTATTTGTTTTTATACCCTCCACCATAAGATGGGGGGTATACTAATTTCGTCATTCTGTTTGTAACTACTCGAAATATTCGAGTCTGTCCGTCTGTCCGTCTGTCCGTCCGTCCGTCCATCCGTCCGTCCGTCCGTCTGTCTGACGAAAGCACGCTAACTTCCGAAGGATTAAAGCTAGCCGCTTGAAATTTTGCACAAATACTTCTTATTAGTGTAGGTCGGTTGGTATTGTAAATGGGCCATATCGGTCCATGTTTTGATATAGCTGTCATATAAACCGATCTTGGGTCTTGACTTCTTGAGCCTCTAGAGGGCGCAATTATAATCCGATTGGAATGAAATTTTGCACGACGTGTTTTGTCATGATATCCAATATCTGTGCCAAGAATGGTTCAAATCAGTCTACAACCTGATATAGCTGCCATATAAACCGATCTTGGGTCTTGACTTCTTGAGCCTCTAGAGGGCGCAATTCTAGTCCGATTGGAATGAATTTTTTCACGACGTGTTTTGTTATGATATCCAACAACTGTGTCAAGTATGGTTCAAATCGGTTCATAGCCTAATATAGCTGTCATATAAACCGATCTGGGATCTTGACTTCTTCGCAATTATTATCCGATTTGCCTGAAATTTTGTACGACGGATTCTCTCATGACCGTCAACATGCGTGTTTATTATGGTCTGAATCGGTCTATAGCCCGATACAGATCCCATATAAATCGATCTCTCTATTTTACTTCTTGAGCCCCCAAAGGGCGCAATTCTTATTCGAATTGGCTGACATTTTACACAGGTCTCCAACATATAATTTATTTGTGGTCCAAATCGGACCATATCTTGATATCGCTCTAATAGCAGAGCAAATCTTTTCTTATATCCTGTTTTGCCTAAGAAGAGATGCCGGGAAAGAGCTCGACAAATGCGATCCATGGTGGAGGGTATATAAGATTCGGCCCGGCCGAACTTAGCACGCTTTTACTTGTTTATTTTTCTTTTCATTTCAGGTATTACCAAGACCGATGGAAGGCAATGTACCGTCGTTTGCGGCTAGGTCAAGTAGACCGTCATGTAGGCTTTGCCGTTCTGAGTACGGGCGGCAGCGGAAAAAGCGGGCATGCTGCTTCGGCTGCGGCAACGCTGTTTGCGAAGTACATAGCACACTTTTACATTGCTGCAACACTTGCGCACAGGGCAGGGGACAAGAAGTACTCAACAACAATAATTTTTAAATTTTTTAATAATAGTCTTACTGGCTCAGGTGTATGTCCATAGTGGCATGGGGCGGATTAATATATGCACCCTCTTTTCAACCTAACCTAACCTGATAGCATGCCGAAAACCTTTGGATAATTTTTTTTTTTTTTTTCAAATTATCAAATTATTATTCCATAAATATTTTTCTTCCATTTAACCAATTTCATGTTCTTATTACTCTCAAACATTGTTTAGCTGCAATCATCGCCTACAAACAAAGTAATATGTAAGAGCAATTATTGTTTTTTTTTCTGCAATTTTCAAAAGCCAAGTGGCATTTGCTCTAACAAAGGTTTCAACAATCCGTTAAGAATATCAA
This sequence comes from Stomoxys calcitrans, assembly GCF_963082655.1. NCBI lineage: Eukaryota > Metazoa > Arthropoda > Insecta > Diptera > Muscidae > Stomoxys > Stomoxys calcitrans. The sequence continues at coordinate 13,625,907 of NC_081555.1, read as the reverse complement.
TTGACTAGTGGCGGTATACGAAGAGAATGCATACAACTTCCTACCTACGGTGGACAGGCTCAAATTTCTCATATAAGCCATTCAGACACAAACCTGTTCACATAAACAAATAAAATAAAATCTTCACAAAACATACGTTCGGAATTTTACCAATCAGAAAAAAAAGTTCTTTGTCTCCATAAAACAAAAAACCACAGAAAAAATCAATAATTCACAAAATATGGAATCCATTGTCCAAAGTATTAGAATAACAAGCTGTCACAACAAGTACATAAACACACAAAAATTATTGTTTATTTAAAAAAAAAAACTAAAATAAATAAATAAAAAAAGAAAACACAATATCGAATACAATCAATTAAACGGCAATTGTATCCACGGATATGACTACAATTACCACTTGCGTGTTAATTTGAAAAATAACAGGGGTAATATAATTATATCGCTATCAACCGCAAAGAATCTTTTACTTATTGTTCTCTTTTTTTTTGGTTTCATATATGGTCTGATAGATATAATTAAGTGCTTACTGTAAATTATGAATATGATATAAACAAAGGAAAAAAATTTTTTGGTAAACATGGTAGGCATTGTTGGTTGTATCAACAATTTGCCTAAATTGTAAAAACCAACATTAAGCTCTCCGGAAAATTGGTAAAAATGTAATTCCTATACAAAATTTTGTCGAAATTTTATTTAAAAAAAAATATTTTTCAGAAATTTTGTCAAAATTTTAATTTTACAGAACATTTGCTTAAAATTTAACCCCTCTAACGAAGAAGGAGTAAAAAAATATCCAAGAATAGAGTTGCATTAGAAAAACTCCAGCTCGAGTTGGGAAAAAGGTATCCTAATGAAATTTGGATTGGCATAAAATTGAGGAATGAAACCAAACCAAATTTTTTCGTCATATAAGGTCATATTTTGGGGAAAAATTGGCTTTCCGAAAGTCGGTAATTTTGTATATCAAAAAAAAAAATGAAACAAAAAAAATTCTCAAATGGTGGTTTCAATATTAAAAAAAAAAATTTATGGCGATAAGCCTACTACTTCTGACAACAGGTGCGATTTCATGTCAAAATCATTAAAATCCTCTATACTTCCCTAAATGGTCTTAAACATTAGGTTAGCTTGAAAAGAGGGTGTGGATATTAATCCGCCCTATGCCACTATGGTCATACACCAGCCAGCCAGTAATCGGCTTGTTGTGCGCTCTAAATACTAAAAAAGTAACCTCGAAAAAGAAAATCAAAGTTAGGAATTCATTGCTACTTATAAAATCCTTAATTGTTTTCAATACTAATCCCCTAAGTTGGTTCATGTCTGATATTGTGTCTCCTCCTAAGTGCCGGTATCTGTTACATGCGAAAGCCGGGCAATGGCAAAGGAAATAATCCAACGTCTCATCATCTTCACCGCATGTCCTACACATGCTATCACTTGCTGCACCGATTTTACATAAGTGAGCTCGTAGTCCTGTGTCCCGTTGCAAATGCAAATTTTGCCCATGAACATTTCACTAAGAAACAGGGGCAAACTTCTCACATATCAATGAGTGCAGTCCGATTCAAGTTTTAAGCTCAATGATAAGGGACCTCCTTTTTATAGCCGAGTCCGAACGGCGTGCCGCAGTGCGACACCTCTTTGGAGAGAAGTTTTATATGGTACCTCACAAATGTTGCCAGCATTAGGAGGGGAAAACCACCGCTGAAAATTTTTTCTAATGGTCTCGCCAGGATTCGAACCCAGGCGTTCAGCGCCATAGGCGGACATGCTCACCTCTGCGTTACGGTGGCCTCCTTGTGTCCCGTTATGATACCGAAAGCTATACTGACCTCCTTCTTGCTTCCTTTCAGTAATAGCCTCGTCTTCTCACGATCTGAATCTCTCCATAGGGTCTTCGCCGTCCTATCGAACGTTTCGCTGTTCCACAGGGTTACATGCGCATTCGTCACCCACGCCCTTAACTCGGACTGCGTCGAACCGAAAGGCTTCGGGTTCACCAAGTTTATGGACGGCTGTTCTCTGGCCTTCACTGCAAAACTGTCTGCCCTTTTATTCCCCCTTATTCCGTTATGGCCTGGCACCCAAACGATGCGGATCGTGCTATCCTCAGAAAAGGCGTTAATCTCCTTCTTACACTGCAAGACTGTTCGTGACCTAACCCTTCTGGTTGTTATTGCCCTTATGGTCTGTTTACTGTCCGTAAAGATTTTCATATACGATGTCCTCGCGTTAACACCATACCACCTCCGCGATCGCCCGAAACTCCGCCTTCATACGGTCCCTAAAACAGATCTCAGTCCCTGGATTCTCAGTGTAGACCCCCAGCCCCATGGCCTGTTTACTGTCCGCAAAGATTTTCATAGACGATCTCCTCGCGTTAACACCATACCACCTCCGCATTCCGCGATCGCTTGGAACTCCACCTTCATGACCGTATTATCGACTGCCTGACCATAATACGGTCCCTAAAACAGATCTCAGTCCCTGAATTCTCAGTTTAGAACCCCAGACCTATGGTCTGTTTACAGTCCGCAAAGATTTTCATACACGACGTCCTCGCGTTAACACCATACCACCTCCGCATTCCGCGATCGCTTGGAATTCCACCTTCATGACCGTATAATCGACTGTCTGACCATAATACGGTCCCTAAAACAAATCTCAGTCCCTGGATTCTCAGTGTAGACCCCCAGCCCCATGGCCCGTTTACAGTCCGTAAAGATTTTCATACACGATGTCCTCGCGTTAACACCATACCACCTCCGCATTCCGCGATCGCCCGGAACTCCGCCTTCATGACCGTATTATCGACTGCCTGACCATAATACGGTCCCTAATAAAAAAGATCTCAGTCCCTGGATTCTCAGCCTCATGGCTGACCATAATACGATCCCTAAAACAGATCTCAGTCCCTGGATTCTCAGTGTAGACCCCCAGCCCCACTCAGTCCTCTAGCTTCGATCCATTCGTGTAACATGATCTTCCAGATGTTAATACTAGGGTTCGTCATTCCAAGACGGTGCCGCTGGCAGCAGTTCCTCGCACTCGACCTTAAGTGTCGTCTCAGGTATCCGATCAGAGATCTCTTTCATTCTTTCCAGGTTTCCCATCGTCACCTCGATTATACCGCGATGGTTTGAGCTGCTTCTATCTTCAATTCATTCTCCTATCGCCTTAAGTCGCCGCAGTGGATGCCCCGCACTCTGTATGTCTATGGGTCGGATATCAAGAATAGTCTCCAGTGGGCGTGGTTCTTATAGCTCCGCCTATGTCAAGCCAGCATGTTCTCTGAACCTTTTGTATTATCCTTATGTTGCACCTTTTCTCCATAGCAGTCCACCAAACTACTGAGGCGTAAGTAAGTATCGGCCCGTCTACATAGTGGCCAACATCTGTGAGTCTTCTCGGGCCGCTCCTGTATTGAACTTCCAATTACACCTAAGTATTTGACCTTGCCAGATGTCGAAATCGTTCTATTAAGGAAACGCGGTGCATCAAATGGCCCGAATACGACAGAGAAGACTGAAATCTGCCTCTTCACGAGGAAGTCGTATTCGGGCCAATTTGACGCACCACGTTTCCTAGGTCTAGCCCAGTCGTATGTCATATGCAAGACCCTTTCGGCCCTTCTGCATAGCTGGTTCGGATCCTTACCCCTTACAAGTATTATAACATCGTCTGCGTTGCAGCGAGTTCAAATCCGTCCTAAGTCATCTTCCGTAAGATATCATTTATGGTGGTCACCCATAGGGGTGGGTCGGGAAAGGAAATCAGCCCAAGCAAAACCCTGGGGAGATTCGCAATAATGGATTAGAGGTCCGCAGACTTTTTAACAGAGAACTTCGTAAAAAAGCGGAAGTTTATTGGTATGTGTATTACACACGGCTCAAGGAATACAATAAAATTACCAGAGCGGCAAAACGTGCCTCCAAGAAGCTTTGCTGCAAACAGGTCGACAGCGTTAATGACGCCGCCAAGATGCAAAAGTTTCTCTTAAAACCCCATGTGAAACTGAAGCGTTAGTAGACGACATGGGAGTGAGAGCAGAGACAACGGAAGACATGTTCAGGCTTTTGATGAAAACCCATTTTCTACAGGATACGACGGGACTCACCGAGACAGCGGAATCGTAGCAGAATTTATGGTAAAGGAAGCCGTGAGGAGCTTCAAACCATTTAAGTTACCTGATGGAATATTTCCGGCGTTACTACAGAAGGAGGGAGGCTATTTGGCTCCCTAACTGGCCTATATTTTCACTGCGTAAATTATCAAAAATCAAACATTTTTCAAAAAAATTTTTATAACTAATTTTCACACTGTGGACCTTTAGTCATTTTTGAACCCAATCGTGCAATATTTTAAATTTTTTCAGTTACTGTAACATGTAGATCCGCTTTCTATAAGAAAGTTGTGAGCGGTACTGTGAGATGCTGGCGGACTGCGTTCTTAAGCATCCAGATATTCTTCTTCTTGTTCCTGGGTGGGGGAACAGGCCAAGTGGGGCGAAAAATCAAATGGTTACCTAGATGGCTGCGCAGGAGAAGCTGTTTAGATAAAAGTTCACGGCTCTTAGCCCTAAGTATCAAAGTCTCCTCGTGTTTCAGTTCAGTTGAATATAGCTGCCATATAGACCGATCTCTCGATTTAAGATCTTGGCCCCATAAAAGACACATTTATAGTCCGATTTCGTCAAAATTTGGGACAGTCAGTTGTGTAAGGGCCTTAGACATTTTTTTGTAATTTGGCCCAGATCGGGCCAGATTTGAATATAGCTGCCATATAGACCGATCTCTCGTTTTAAGGCTTTGGGCCTATAAAAGGCGCATTTATTGTCCGATGTCGCCGAAATTTGGGACAGTGAGTTAATTTAAGCCCCTCGACATACTTCTGCAATTTGGCCCAGATCGGTTCAGATTTGGATATAGCTGCCATATAGACCGATCTCTCGTTTTAAGGTTTTGCGCCCATAAAAGGCGCATTTATTTTGCGATGTCGCCGAAATTTGGGACAGTGAGTTAAGTTAAGCCCCTCGACATCTTTCTGCAATTTGGCCAAGATCGGTTCAGATTTGGATATAGCAGCCATGTAGACCGATCTCTCGATTTAGGGTCTTGGGCCCATAAAAGGCGCATTTATGGTCCTATTTCGCCAAAATTTGGGACAGTGAGTAAAGTTAAGCCCCTCGAAATCTTTCTGCAATTTGGCCCAGATCGGTTCAGATTTGAATATAGCTGCCATATAGACCGATCTGTCGATTTAAGGTTTTGGACCCATAAAAGGAGCATTTTTAGTCCGACGTCGCCGAAATTTGGGACAGTGAATTAAGTTAAGCCCCTCGACATACTTCTGCAATATGGCAAAGATCGGTTCAGATTTTAATATAGCTGTCATATAGACCAATCTCTCGTTTTAAGGCTTTCGGCCTATAAAAGGCGCATTTATTGTCCGATGTCGCCGAAATTTGGGACAGTGAGTTAAGCCCCTCGACATACTTCTGCAATATGGCAAAGATCGGTTCAGATTTTAATATAGCTACCATATAGACCGATCTCTCTTTTTAAGGTTTTGCGCCCATAAAAGGCGCATTTATTTTCCGATGTCGGCGAAATTTGGGACAGTGAGTTAAGCAAAACCACTCGACATACTTCTGCAATATGGCAAAGATCGGTTCAGATTTTAATATAGCTGCCATATAGACCGATCTGTCGATTTAAGGTTTTTGGCCTATAAAAGGCTCATATATTGTCCGATGTCGCCGAAATTTGGGACAGTGAGTTAAGTTAAGCCCCTCGACATACTTCTGCAATATGGCAAAGATCGGTTCAGATTTTAATATAGCTGCCATATAGACCGATCTCTCGTTTTAAGGCTTTGGGCCTATAAAAGGCGCATTTATTGTCCGATGTCGCCGAAATTTGGGACAGTGAGTCAAGTTAAGCCCCTCGACATACTTCTGCAATATGGCACAGATCGGTTCAGATTTTAATATAGCTGCCATATAGTCCGATCCACCGATTTAGGATCTTAGGTCCATAAAAGGCGCATTTATTTTCCGATGTCGGCGAAATTTGGCACAGTGAGTAAAGTTAAGCCCCTCGACTTACTTGTGCAATATGGCATAGATCGGTTCAGATTTGAATATGGCTGCCATATAGACCGATCTCTCGATTTAAGGTCTTGGACCCATAAAAGGCGCATTTATGGTCCGATTTCGCCGAAATTTGAGACAGTGAGTTAAGTTAAGCCCCTTGACATCTTTATGCAATTTGGCCCAGATCGGTTCAGATTTGGATATAGCTGCCATATAGATCGATCCACCGATTTAGGGTCTTAGGTCCATAAAAGGCGCATTTATTGTCCGAAGTCATTGAAATTTGGGACAGTGAGTTAAGTCAAGCCCCTCGACATCTTTCTGTAATTTGGCCCAGATCGGTTCAGATTTGAATATGGCTGCCATATAGACCGACCCCCCAATTAGGGTCTTAGGTCCATAAAAGGCGCATTTATTGTCCGAAGTCGTCGAAATTTGGGACAGTGAGTTAAGTTAAGCCCCTCGACATCTTTCTGCAATTTGGCCCAGATCGGTTCAGATTTGGATATAGCTGCCATATAGACCGATATCTCGATTGAAAGTCTTGGCCCCATAAAAGACGCATTTATAATCCGATTTCACTGAAATTTGACACAGTGACTTATGTTAGGCTTTTCGACATCCGTCTGCTATATGGTTCAGATCGGTTTATTTTAAGATATAACTACAAAAAACTTGTATTTCGTCCAAATCGGAACATATTTCGATATAGCTGCTATGAGGCATAAGGTATGCATTTTTCACCGGATATTGACGAAAAGTGGTTTACATATATAACCAAGGTGGTGGCTATCCAAAGTTCGGCCCGGCCTAACTTAACGCCTTTTTACTTGGTTTGGGTTAAAATGCTAAGATTAAAAAATAATTTTTCAAAAAAAAACTAGACAGTCTTCCAAGGATTAAAATAAGAATTAATCCGCGATCAATATTTGAAACGGATGGTCATTTCCTCCGTTATTAATGAGGAAAATTAAGTTTAAGATAGTATCTTTATTTTTAAGTTTTGGTTCTTAGCTTGTTGTTGCTTGTTGTCAATGCTAAAATCCTACGACTTTTTGTTTTCAGTGTAGATGTAGACCTGTTGCTGCTTAATAAGCAGCATCAGGTGGTTTAACTCAAAGAACGGAAAATCCAATCTACTATTTAATACTTTTGCCATAGAGTGCTAAACAACAACTGTGGTGACCACAATTTTTTCCCCCTTCGTAATTCTTTTACTCGCTAGAGGGTACATCAAAGTCGGTTTTCCCCTATTTTAGCATTTTAAATATACAAAAAAATTCCCTCTAAGCTTATGCGATAATGTTTAAAACATAATCGAATGATTGTTGATTGATTTCGATTGTCTTGATAAGAGACTTAAGTACTGATATCTTTAAAATGTCATTAAACTATTGAAATGGTCAAAACAAATCGGGTAAACCAGCACCCAAAACACCAACACTTCGTAAGCATTGTGCTGTGTACGCAAACCAAAGATTTTTTTCTTTTTTCATAAATATTCATAAACCAATACAAAATTTTTTTTTTTTCGTATTATGATTCTTGTTAACTTTTGGTGAGTAAGCATAGGAAACATTGCAAATGCTGATCTAGGTGGACTTTGGCTATACCAAGTGATGGCATCTCAAGACGACAACCGGTCCACAAAACGCCAACAGTCATACCCTAGCCACAATGACAACAACAACAACAAATAGTTAAGGCATTTCAACGAATGTTGAAAATTTCAGTTGTGGTTGCTGGATTCGTTGTTGTGTGTGTTTTTTTTTTTAACTCTAAATAAATATAGTCTGGCTTTAACAAGGAAGTTCATTAAAGTGTTCTTTGTTACCACAAAATGTATGAAAACGAGAAAAAAATAATAACAAGCTCATCCAAAGGCTAATTTCTTTGGGAAAAAATGAGCATGCACTTTTAGCAGCAGCAAAAAAAGCAAGACGCAAATTGTTTGAAAACTTTGTACCTTTGTTTATTGTGGTGTGATATTTTCACAATATTTTGATTCGTTTTTTTTTTGGCAATCTTTGTTTAGGAAGTGATTTCCGACAGGTAGCGGCATCGAAATATCTTTGTTTAATTTGTCATACTTTGATCGCTTATAAATGGTGGAGCATGGCAAGTCAAGTAATAAAAACTTCTAATTGTTCAGCTGATCACGATTTGATGTATAACGCTTAGCTGTCAGCCAAAAACATGCAAAACATAGAAAAAAAAAAACCAAAAAGGCGATTATAAGGCTTTTGTTATGAATTGTCAATCAAAATTCCACAACAGAAACTGGTTTAAGTCTCTGAAGTGCTTTAGTTTTTATGGCCTAAACAATATCTATGTTGCTGTTAACCCATGAGAATAGTAAAAAAGGGGCAAAGAGGGATCCTCAATAAAGGTATTAATTTAAAATATTTTTTTTTTAATTACGGAATTTTTTCTTTGCTGGTATCATAAATTGGGAATTTTGATGAATTTTCATTAAAAAAAGTTACCTATTTGTGAAGAATGTCATAGCCTACACTACTCAGATAGTTAAGTTGTAGCCAACCGCTCACCTATCTTGACGAATACTCTCTGAAAGTTCCAATCAACATAGCACAGGACAAAGTCATCTTCAGGATAACAAAAGGCTTTTTTATACGAATGACTATATTAGTGATGCCAAGTGTAATGCATCCAATTTAAGTTTAAGCTCAATGATAAGAGAGGAAAAGTTTTTACAAAGCAAAGTACCTCACAAATGTCGACAGTATGACGAGGGGATAACTACCGTTGATATAATTTTCTGATATTCTCGCCAGAATTCGAACCCAGGCGTTCAGCATCATTAGTGGACATGGTAACCTCTGCACTACGGTGGCCTCCTTTTTTGAGCTTTCAGTTAGTAATAGGCACCGCACAGTGGGCCAAATGGCAAAAAAATTGGAAATAAGTCTACAACTTTTTATCTGTTGATTTTAGCCATACAAAATGTTCTAGACATTTGTAGAGGAGGACATAGGCTTTCAGAAAAGTGCTGTTGTTGGTCCATATCTTTAATACAGGGTGAGCTACAGGGTGTCAAAGTTGACCACTTTTGACTTCTCCAAGCTTCTGGGGGCCATAACTTTTGATCTACTCAACCGATTTACATGATTTAGGACTCTAGAGAAAGAGCTTGACAAGATCTAAAAAACTTATGCATAAAGTACCATGCCATCGTGTACTGTTAAGGAGTTATGAATTGTTTAATTTTAAAATATGAAAATTTGGCCTTGGTTTTTTTCAGTGTTTTTTAAATAACTCCGTCAATTTTAAAGCTATAAACTTCATACTTCACACAAATTATGCCAGCATATGTGTGCATAAAATACAAAAGGAATCACGTGAATATCTTTGGCGGTTTAAAAATGGCATCGTTTTCAATATGAAAAATATTTTTTTTGTCAAAAAATTGCAAAATTTTTCAAAAAAGATACTCCCATTTCCTTTAAGTTTTCGCAAACTTTGGCCATCAAAGCATTATCATTTCTTTCCATTTTCACAAAGTCGAGGTATTAAGAAAAGTTTTAAGTGCTAATTTGGCTAATTTCGATATCAAACAACACCGTTATCTTAAGACCAAAATGGCCAATTTTTTTACTAAACTTCAAAAGTTTCTCACTGGAAAAAAAGTTCCACGGGGATTTTTTCGCTTTTTTTGAACTTAAATGAAAGCTTAAAATGTTCCCAACATTTTAAGGTATGTCTCGCCATATCCTAGCCATAAATGAGATCGTAGCGATCAAAATACTGAAAAAAGTCAATTTTCAAGTAGTGCTATATTCATTGCTAAAAAACAAGTATTACGTCACATTTTATTGCAAAGATGTTAAATAAACTTTTATTTGGTAACACTTCTTCTACAAAACACAAAAAGAATCATGGAAATATCTCTATTCTATTCCATTTTATGGAACCGGCAATAAAAAAGTCAATTTTTCAAAAAAGTCGAATTTCCCAAATTTTGTTTTTGTTGTCCTAATTGCACATGACACACTATAGCCATATTTACGCAACATACCTTATCGTAAAGGAAATTTTCATACCTTTCCAACGATGTATAAAACATTTCTCAACTCGGATTCTATCTACTCTAAAATTCATTTACACTTCATTAAACTCTATATAAAAATGTCTATTTGTGAAATGGAACCTTATATGGGGCCTACACTAAAACATTGATAGATTTGCCCAGGGTTTACAATACAAATGTGTTAGAATAAAAAAAGGTCTCCTGCCAAAGTTTAAAAAAATTGGAATAAAAATATGTGTTTTAGAGCGAAAACACTTCGCATCGGCGTGCGTTTATATGTATATTAGCTACTCCCAAAATAAAAAAGCATTTTAGTTTTGTATTATTTGATTTTATTCTCTACCAAATAATCTAAGGTATCAAAATTTAAAAGCTCTTTAATTTGAATGGCATCGGGATCGTCCTTATCTATATCGTCACATATTTTTGGTAGCCATTTAGTTCTGATGCTGTATAGTACCGGATCAGACGATAACAATAAATATTGAAGTAAATCATAATTTTGGTTAAATTTGGTGCTCTTTCGGGTATTGAAAAGCCGGAACTGTTTAACATCTCTATTACGGGATTCCTGAGCTTCTTCTGTAAGTTCTCCTAACGGAAGTATGTTGTATTCCACAATTTCCTTGCCATGATGTAAGACTTTATGTACTGTCGGTGTTAAAGCTTTCCACGAATATAAATCAGATAAAATGTTTTTTGTGTCATTACTATAAGCTTCAAATTTGGTTGAATTTATCATCTTTTTGCTATTGATTACAGCCAAAATCACTTTGAATCGTCTTAGCAAGTGTTCATCAAGACCGGTTATTTTAGATGTCGATACGGGGTCCTCAAAAAACCGCCTTGCCGAGTTGCCATCATTTGTGCTTCCGTATCCGTAAAGAGGTTTATCTATTATAAGTCCCTTTTGTTTAAACTCCAACTGGATTCGATTCTTCTCTTCCTGCCTCATTTTGTGAAGATCTTGGTTGTTTCTAGCAGAGACATCGCGGTTTCCAGGGCTAGTCCGATATTTAAGGTCATACGATAAATGCAAACAATACTCCATGAATCGAATTCTACAGTGCAGGGGCGAAATACCGAAATTGAGCGCATTTTCGTTTACTAAATTTTCATCAGACTTGTCCTCGAATTGCCCATTCTTCTTGCCACAAATATTGCATCTCCAATTGGACATAACGCCAGTTAATGCGTTTGCCACCTTTCCATCGATCATAGTGAGTTGTAGTTGAAACGAAACTTTTATATTTCTTCCCAATTGGTTTATAACAATCATGGGTAATGCAGCAATTTCTTCCTTTATTTCGTTCACCAAAGATCGTGTTGTGTTCCGGTCTTCCTTTGTATACTCAAACCGAATTGGGCGACATAAATATTTTGACCCAGGTGTTCTATTTATCCATATATCTTGAAATGCATTTTCTTTCGATGATGAAGATTGGTCCTTGTACAATCTCATTCTCAATGGTACTAATGATGCCATGAAAATTGATGCGAAGTTGGTATCTATTTCTGTTTGTTGCTTATATTCGGAAAATCCAGATGATCCATCACAACCCCATTTGCTGATCAAAACCACTTCGGAATTATTACATGTGTTCAACTGTTCTTCAGTAAAATTAGAAATAATTCTAACAGCTGTATTTTCAACAAGATCAGCAAGTTTCACTCTTGCTTTTAATTCGTCCACGTATATATTTGATGGCACCATTTTCGTCCTGGTGTTGTACAATTTATGTTTTGAGGGTAAACAACCCCATCCTTTTTCACGAAGAGCCTTCCTCATTGTTGAGTATTTGTTTCTTGAGAGGCCTAGGTTCAAAATCAGGGCCAGTGCATCTTCCTCCGTGAATTCTGTAGTCGATTTTGGAGTTGGAATACTTTCTACCATTCTCTTTACCCTTTTCGGAGATGCTAATGGTAAAACATCGACAATTCGTCCAACATTTTTTGGTTGTGTTTTTAACAATGCTGTTTTGAACGTATCTTTTATTAAATTTGGCGGATGTGCCGCCAATAGTTCCTCTTGTTTTTTCTTTTTGGTTTTCTCCGTAACTTCGTCGTATGCTTTGCTAGGCCGGCCGGGAATCAGCGGTTTAATTTCAATAAGTAGATCCGATTTCAGCCACTTCTCATACATTTTGAAAAACTTGATTTTTGCGAATGAACATTCTGGCAACCTTCTCTCAAATGATTTGTAGAATTTTTCAAGTTTGTCTAAAGCGTCTTTATTTAGCCTTATTCCATATATGTGGTCCAAAGTGTAAACAAGTTCCTTAAATGACTCCGTGTATGATTTGGAATCATTTTTGATGTCCCATACAATTTTCGAAAGAGTGGAATACTTCAGTATGACTTCCATAACTTATAAATGTCCTTTACGCCTCTACAAAATATAATGAAGAAAATTTGGATTTTGTTCAAATATTTATGCAATATATTCACAATTAATGACCCATTTCAGGTATCAGACGCAATCGTAAAAAGGGGTCCAAAGTGCCTCTTTTTACTTACTCTTCTATAATTATTTACCTGGACTCGAATTTGGTTAAAAAAAATGACAATGAATTTTTTATGGGTAGGTTTTTTCACATTCATTGATACGGTGGATTTCCTGGGAATTCGACATAGCGAAACAGGTAACATTTGTCTGCATCAAATCTTAACACAAATATATATATATATGCAGGTATATTTCTAGGTTACTTTTTATTCAAAAATCATCAGCTTACATTAAAAATAGATGTAGGTACTATACAAACGCACGCCGATGCGAAGTGTTTTCGCTCTAAAACACATATTTTTATTCCAATTTTTTTAAACTTTGGCAGGAGACCTTTTTTTATTCTAACACATTTGTATTGTAAACCCTGGGCAAATCTATCAATGTTTTAGTGTAGGCCCCATATAAGGTTCCATTTCACAAATAGACATTTTTATATAGAGTTTAATGAAGTGTAAATGAATTTTAGAGTAGATAGAATCCGAGTTGAGAAATGTTTTATACATCGTTGGAAAGGTATGAAAATTTCCTTTACGATAAGGTATGTTGCGTAAATATGGCTATAGTGTGTCATGTGCAATTAGGACAACAAAAACAAAATTTGGGAAATTCGACTTTTTTGAAAAATTGACTTTTTTATTGCCGGTTCCATAAAATGGAATAGAATAGAGATATTTCCATGATTCTTTTTGTGTTTTGTAGAAGAAGTGTTACCAAATAAAAGTTTATTTAACATCTTTGCAATAAAATGTGACGTAATACTTGTTTTTTAGCAATGAATATAGCACTACTTGAAAATTGACTTTTTTCAGTATTTTGATCGCTACGATCTCATTTATGGCTAGGATATGGCGAGACATACCTTAAAATGTTGGGAACATTTTAAGCTTTCATTTAAGTTCAAAAAAAGCGAAAAAATCCCCGTGGAACTTTTTTTCCAGTGAGAAACTTTTGAAGTTTAGTAAAAAAATTGGCCATTTTGGTCTTAAGATAACGGTGTTGTTTGATATCGAAATTAGCCAAATTAGCACTTAAAACTTTTCTTAATACCTCGACTTTGTGAAAATGGAAAGAAATGATAATGCTTTGATGGCCAAAGTTTGCGAAAACTTAAAGGAAATGGGAGTATCTTTTTTGAAAAATTTTGCAATTTTTTGACAAAAAAAATATTTTTCATATTGAAAACGATGCCATTTTTAAACCGCCAAAGATATTCACGTGATTCCTTTTGTATTTTATGCACACATATGCTGGCATAATTTGTGTGAAGTATGAAGTTTATAGCTTTAAAATTGACGGAGTTATTTAAAAAACACTGAAAAAAACCAAGGCCAAATTTTCATATTTTAAAATTAAACAATTCATAACTCCTTAACAGTACACGATGGCATGGTACTTTATGCATAAGTTTTTTAGATCTTGTCAAGCTCTTTCTCTAGAGTCCTAAATCATGTAAATCGGTTGAGTAGATCAAAAGTTATGGCCCCCAGAAGCTTGGAGAAGTCAAAAGTGGTCAACTTTGACACCCTGTAGCTCACCCTGTATTAAAGATATGGACCAACAACAGCACTTTTCTGAAAGCCTATGTCCTCCTCTACAAATGTCTAGAACATTTTGTATGGCTAAAATCAACAGATAAAAAGTTGTAGACTTATTTCCAATTTTTTTGCCATTTGGCCCACTGTGCACCGTTAGGTACACAGATAAATATAATTTTGAAAAACAACAACTTTGGTTGAAAAACAACCACGGAAGTTGTTAATTTTCCTGCAACAATTTATTTCGAATCTCAACGACCCAATGAACAAATTTGTTGTTGAAAAGCACTCTTTGCAAGACAACATACAACAACAACAACAATATATCCATAAGCAATACAAAAAAACCATTTACGAGCCCGCCGCATGTGCTTAGCTTCGGCCGGCTGTAATTTTGTTTTCTTTGTTCGGCTCACGCTATTTTGTCTCGTTCGTTTTACTGCTGCTCTCGGGGTTTTCTCTGTCACTCTCTCTACTTTAACCTTAAAAACAACTTTTAATAATTTTGGTGCCGCAGTGGATTGAACTCATAATCTCATGGTAGGTAGTCTTGCACGCATCCGCTAGCCTACCGACATCATCTTCTTTATAATAAAATAACTCAATTAGTACTGCTGCACAGTAATAAGTTAAAAAAAAAAGGTAAAAAACACTCAAAAAAAATTTTTCTGAATAAGAAATTCATATTTTTTAATGAAAAAAAAAAAAAAAAAAATTAGCTTTGACCGACCGGGGGATTCGAACCTGTGTTTGCAAGTCATGAATGACATGTGCGCTACATGGTAGTACGCCTATTTTAACAACTATCTGCGCATTTTCAGTATCAGGAACCAGATTGCCTTCTTTATATCTGCAGGAAGTTGTGTCTGTAAAATTTCCGGACTTTATTCTGACTCCCGTACTTCTCAGTTCGCTCACACTTTTGTCTTTCCATTTCTTTTTTCTTTCTGCGGAATCAACGACTCTTCTTTTCCCCCGATACCTCTCCTTCACTCGGCGCATTGCAACTGATTGCAGGGTTGCTCTGTATGCCGAATTTTTTGGCTTCAGTAGCATTTCCACATTCTTGGTTGTACCAAGGGTTTCTTGGGAAAGACATTTTTCATGCATTATCAAAGGATTGACACTACGCCGTTATATCATCGTGATGATGAGTGCTTTTATCGAACAGTTAGGTTAGTCGAGTGGCGTAGAGCGTTGCCATCTGTTGTATTTGCAGCTTTTCAATGTCCGGACACTGCACGGAAAAGTGTCAGATCGTACTTTTCTCACCGTACTCAAACAGGTGCGAACCTTTGCTGCAACAAGGAAATGATACGAATCTATATTTACTCCACGAATTGAACGTACATCTTATTGCAGGATGAATGCCTTTCATCTATCACAACGCGATCAATTTGGTATCTCGTGTTTCGATCGGGTGACAGCTTTGTGAATTTTTTTATGTTGAAATCTGGTGCTGCTAACCCATGTTTTTTGCTGCGGCGAAATCAATTGGCCTCGACCCATTAGCGGAAGTTATCTCGTGGAAAGTAAATTTTCAGACTGTTGGGCCAAAAATATTTTACTTCCCTTTCTTCGCATAAAAAAATTCCAGAACGATTTTAATATCCTGGGCCGGGCAGCGGTCATATTCTCTCTCAAGGCGCTGGCAGAAAATATCCTTGATCTACTTATCCTTGTCTTCCATCGGTGCATGGGCAATGATAAGGCTGATGTTGAAGAATTTGGCCTTTCTGAGGATTGCGGCTAGCCTCTCATCCACCGGAGTAAACATGGAGACAAGATGTTTTATTCTCCGACTAACCACAAATCCATAGTCGTATTCGTGCCTCGTGTCGTGACAGCTACAGTACAGTGCGTAACACTTGGTGTTGTTGAGACACCTCTCCGGATCCATCGCACTTTCTGAAAGGCGACAATATTGAACTGAAAGGCGACAATCCCAACTGAAATCCACCTTAGAGACTAAACGACAATTTACGTTTAAAATTTAGGAATCCAGGTGGTGATTTATAGGAATCCAGGTTGATATGCTTAGGAGATATTTAGGAAATAGGAAACACAAGGTAAAGTTAGGTTATGTAAGGTTGAAAACAGGTTAGGTTAGGTTAGGTTAGGTTGAACACTATAGGCATACACCGTAAATGGCTTGTTGAGCTAAGTAAACGGTTTGTTGTGAGCTCTAAAAACTAGAAAGTAACCTCGAAAAAGAACATTTTAAGTAAGGAATTCCGTGTTACTTATAAAATCCTTAATTGTTTTCCATACCACTCCCCTAAGTTGGTTCATGTCTGGTATCGGGCAATGACATCAAAAGTGCTCCAATGTCTCATCATCTTCCCCGATTTTGCATAAGGGAGCTCCTAGTCCTATGTGCCCCGTTATGACACCAAAAGCTATACTGACCTCCTTCTTACTTCCTTTCAGTAATAGCCTCGTCTTCTCACTATACGGATCCCCCACATAAGATTTTCGCCATCCTACCGACTGTTTCGCTGTTACACAGTGTTACATGCTTACATGCGTTTATCGCCCAAGCCCTTAAATCGAACTGCGTTGATCCGAAAGACTTCGGATTAACCAAGATTATTAACGGCAGTTCCCTGGCCTTCACTGCAAAATCGTCTGCCATTTCATTCCCCCTTACTCCTTTATGGCCCGGCACCCAAACGATGCGCATTTTAACATCCCCAGAGAAGGCGTTAATCTCCTTCTTACAATGAAAGACTGTTCGTGACCTTACACTCCTGGTTGTTATTGCCCTTATGGCCATTTTAATGACCGTAAAAATGTTCATACTCGATTTCCACCACCTCACGCATTTCGTGATCGCCCGGATCTCCGCCTGTAGGACCGTATTATGGTCAGGCAGTCCAAAACATTCTGTCCCCTAACTTTGATCGATCCGTTTAACATGATCTTCCAGACTTCAGTACTAGGGTTCCGTACTGTGCCGCTGGCAGCAGTGCCTCGCACTCGACCTCTCAGGAATCCGATCGGAAACCTCTTCCCTTCCTTCCAGGTTTCATATCGTCGCCTCGATTATACCGCGACTGTATGAGCTGCTCCCATCCTCAATCCATTCTTCCACCGCCTCCATATCAGACTCTCAATGGGTCTGATATGGAGAGGTGAAGGAGTTACCTAGGCCGAAGAAGAGAGACCTAAATATGGGAAAGATTCTTACATAAAGCGTTGAGTGCCAACGTGCTTTACTAATCCTAAAATTGGAATAAGATAAGGTACACAGGGAGTTACTACAGGCTGACTTGATAACTATTTAAGAAGTTACAAGCATTTTAAATTTCGACACATTTTTTATACCCAGCACCATAGGATGGGGGTATACTAATCCAGTCATTCCATTTGTAACACTTAGAAAAATTGATCTGAGACTCCATAAAGAATATATATTCTTCAGTTGATCTAGCCATGTCCGTCCTTCGGTCGAAATAACGGTAGCGTTGGAGCAAACGAAGATATCTGCTTGAAGTTTGCACCGATACTCCTCATTGATGTAGGACATTAGGGATTCCAAATTGGCTATATCGGTTCAGAATTGTAATCTCTAGAGGCCTTAATTTTGAATCCCTAGAGGCCTGAATAGTTGGGTATTAAGTTTCATCCGATTAAGCTGAAATTTGGCACAAAGACTTCTGCTATGACTTACATCATTCGCATTCTAACATGCCATTATATGATTTGAGGACTAGAAAACTTAACTTTTGCCACTTTTGGCTGAAATTTGGTACGTGAAGTACATTTGTGTTGTTACAAAATAATTCAAATACAAATTGAGTTAATAATGCTACATCTTTCATGGGTATCCAATATTCGGACTGGCCGTTCTTAGCAAGTTTTGACTTTTGTACAAATTCTGTTTTTCTTGTTTTGGATAGAAAAATTATCCATCCAGTGATAAATGGCTAGTACGGAGGCGATGTTAAGGTGGCAGTTTGAACATACCAATTTTTGGTTGCCCAAAAAGTAATTGCGGATTTTTTAAAAGAAAGTAAATGCATTTTTAATAAAACTTAGAATGAACTTTAATCAAATATACTTTTTTACACTTTTTTTCTAAAGCAAGCTAAAAGTAACAGCTGATAACTGACAGAAGAAAGAGTGCAATTACAGAGTCACAAGCTGTGAAAAAATTTGTCAACGCCGACTATATGAAAAATCCGCAATTACTTTTTGGGCAACCCAATAGATAAGCAGAACTCTTTGCACAAACATCGACGGGGCTCCGAGTGCAGCATATTGATATCAGCAGAAGATACACATTTAGCAAGCAGTTCTTCTCCGATCAAGTTGATCTTGTAAACGTATAACTTAGAAGTGGGCTTTATTACATCGAACCAAACAATCGGTTACATTTAGGTGAACAAGTGCTTTTCCGCGAGAAACATATATATGTAGACATATTGGGTAACATTTGCATCCCACCATCATCTTATCTCTGGTCTTTAAATCTGATTTGGGTAAATCTCCTTTTCTTTTCTTCTCCTTAACCTCTCTTGACTGGAGAATAACAATGAGGCAAAACTGACCTGCGAGTGAACTTAGCTGACTAATTTCATCGTAGCTACTAAATTTATTTTTGAAGTGTAGTTCATCTCATTTTTTAAAGTTTTTCAAAACATTTAGCAATTTAATGGAAAAATTTAGTTAAGGAAAATAATTGTGAAATATTGGGTTGCCCAAAAAGTAATTGCGGATTTTTCATATAGTCGGCTTTGACAAATTTTTTCACAGCTTGTGACTCTGCAATTGCATTCTTTCTTCTGTCAGTTATCAGCTGTTACTTTTAGCTTGCTTTAGAAAAAAAGTGTAAAAAGTATATTTAATTAAAGTTCATTCTAAGTTTTATCAAAAATGCATTTACTTTCTTTTAAAAATCCGCAATTACTTTTTGGGAACCCAATAATATCAAACTTTACATATCGTACATAGACAATACAATTAAATTACAAATTTCAAGGTAAATATTGGGATATGATATACTTCATTATTAAAAAATATTTCCTTATTTTATATTGAAAATAAATTCTCTTACATTCAGTTATTGATTCACTATCAACATTTATGAGAATACAAACCCCTCATTTAAATTTGCTTGACGGCTTTCATAGATTTTAAGTGCTTGTAATAAATGGTAACTCAAAAGACAATGTAAGTAAGGCCACGAAAAATGTGTATTCTAAAAAAGAACGATATTGTCTACATACTAAAGATATTATACACTTATATTCTGATGACTGCTGAAACTGATTAAGCATATCAACCTTACAAGTGTTTAAAATTTAACACTTAACATTTAAAACATTGAAATCAAGGTTTGGTATACTAGCCTATATTTTACAAACAATGGAAGTGTCTTGTTTTTGATTTTGTTACAACATAAGTGAACACTTAAGTTACACCAATGTCATAAAAGTTCAATGAACGTTTAAAAAAAAAGAACAACTCTTAATTATGCTCAAAGGGTTACAATAGTTGACTTTACCAACATCCGCTTTAGCAATATGCTGGAAACATATTCTTAGGTTGTAGAAAAACCAGTTGTGTATGCTGTAATAACCTATTCCAAGTAGGCTTACAAAACAAAATTAAAAATTCAGTATTTATGCTACAATGAACAAATTTGAGGATTGATACTTTTAAGTTCCCTAATACAAGACAATCAGGAACACTTTGTTGGTTACATCAACAATTTGCATAGGTTTTACTTTAAACTCTAGAATTTTAATACATAAGGAAGTTATGAGAGTTGTGAAGAAAAATTGATGTAATAAATATTGTGCTCTATAATTTGTTATATATATTGCTTGTTATTACAATAACATAAGCCTAGATATATTTCCCTATTTTACGGAACTTTTTTCTTATAGATATTTCCCCACAATTGAGAGACAAATTAAGTTTAATGTTTTGAATGTTCAATTCAATACAGTAAACATGATTAATTTGTTGTACAACGGTAATGGGCGGCTTCAAAAATTCCATTTATAATTTCATTGTTTTACAGAAAGGCAATTAAACAATACACAGGAATTTTGTTGAGCGCTAAACTACAATTACAATTAATTAAGCTGATCATAGCTTTAGATGGATACAATTGATTACATACATGTTCTACCTAATGGAAAAATGCCAACAACTCATTTACTAAAAATCAAAATAATCACTTCGGCTTTTCTTGCATCATTATTTTCAACAAATTGGATGGTTATTATTAAAATTTGTGTATCGTAATGCAATTGAGCTTAAATCGGACAGCAATCATTGATGTGTGAGAAGTTTAACCCCATTCCTTAATGGAACTTTCATGGGTAAATTTGCATATGGAATGCAATTTCCAACATTCGCTAACATTTTTAGTTTTTAATCTTCAATCTCAATATTTTTGTTACCAGTTGTTGAATTCGAGAAAAGACATTGCAACAAAGGAAGGACGAAATTAGGAAAAACAAATGGGTCTAGAACCTCTGCATATTGAAAACTCTGCAGCGAATTATAAGCTAGCAAAGCTTTGAGGCTACCGTAGCTCAGAGGTTATGACGCTGAACGCCTGGGATCGAATCCCGGCGAGACCATCAGAAAAAATGTTCAACGGTGAATTTCCCCTCCTAACGCTGGCAACATTTGTGAGGTACTATGCTATGTAAAACCGCTCGGACTCGGCTATAAAAAGGAGGCCCCTTATCATTGAGCTTAAACTTGAATTGGACTGCACTAATTGATATGTGAGAAGTTTGCCCCGGTTCCTTAGTGGAATGTTCAGGGGCAAAATTTGCAAAATAAACTCTACGGCAGGCAAGAGAAAAATCATGGTCGATATATATTGGGTTGCCCAAAAAGTAATTGCGGATTTTTCATATAGTCGGCGTTGACAAATTTTTTTACAGCTTGTGACTCTGTAATTGCATTCTTTCTTCTGTCAGTTATCAGCTGTTACTTTTATATTTGATTAAAGTTCATTCTAAGTTTTATTAAAAATGCATTTACTTTCTTTTAAAAAATCCGCAATTACTTTTTGGGCAACCCAATAATTTCCGTTCCATTCCCAAGCTTCGAGCTTTCTATGTAACAATTTTTGCTAGAGTCCCTCTCATTCATTCTAAAATCCCCGGTATTCGTGTTCCAATTCAAGCAATATTAGATCTGAAGCTCTGCCTTTTTTTGAGGTTCCACTTGAGTCATCTTAGCAATTTAACTTAAGGCTTTGGATGCACTCTTCAAGCTTGATCCCAATGAAAGCCATTACTACACCTATGAGGAAGCACTATAACTCTTTGTGTATCAGCTAATGTTTTAATCTAAAGTAAGGAAACTACATACAGCGATTGATAGACAGTTCAAGAAAAGAGTTATGAACTTGTAAATCTCAACCCAGCAAATTTGTTCTTCAAACTTTTTCTTCAAAATTTACATTAAATTTCATGATTTAAGCATAAGGCTGTCGCACGAAAGATGCATCTTTTTTCTTTAGTCTTTTTTTTTAATTATATTGTATTGAAAAATGTTGAAAAAGTAGCATAAATTCACTGAATTGGCTGTAGAAAAAAAATGTTTGCTGGGAACTTCATCAAACTGTGTATGAATCTGCCGGTAAGGTACAGTTATACAACTCTTAGCCGAGCTCCCAACCTGAATCCAATCTAGAGTGCAGAACTCCCAAACTTTATAACAGTTCATACAGCACTGTTTCCATCGAGGCAGAAAGGCTATTAAATCCTAGAACAGAAACTAAGCGAAGATTCTTTTTTTTACCCATCACCAAAGGACGGGTTTTAGAAAAATGTTGAAAAAGTAGCATAAATTCACTGAGTTGGCTGAAGAATAAAAATTTTTCCTGGGAATTTCATCGAACTGTATATGAATCTGCCAGGAAGGTACAGTTATACAACTCTTAGCCGAGCTCCCAACCTGAATCCAATCTAGAGTGCAGAACTTCCAAATTTTTGACAGTTCATACATAACTGTTTCCATCGAGGCAGAAAAGCTTTTCAGTAAATGATAGAACAGAAACCTAGCAAGGATTCTTTTTTTACCCACCACCAAAGAACGGGATTATAATCATTTTGTCATTCCATTTGCATCACATTTCCGATCCTATAACATGCAACACATTTCCGACCCGATTTAGCAATGTCCGACCATCTCTCTGTTGAAATCACGCTACATTCTTTAAAAATTAAGATAAAGAAAGCTATTTAAGAGAAGAGTACGAACTTGATATAATAATTTCGCTTCAACTCCAAAAACCATCCAAAACCATCCATCCAATATGAGTAGAATAAGAAACTTTTATAAACATATTGGGTCATGTCCCAGGGTGGCCGCCCCAACTTAAAAATCACCCCCAAACGGTCATGAAGGCCAATCGGGACAATATGGGATTGAAGTACCTTTCTTTTCTTGAGAGTAGAATACGAAACTTATATAAAAGTTTGGGATCTATTTCCCGGCGGGTCGATTCAATGTAATACCTGCGACGCCATATAGCTTTTCTATATGGCGTCGCATTTGATTTTTTCGCTGTTATCTTTTCGGCAATACTGGTTTAAACAGCTCACGAAAGTTTCATGTTTTGTTTCACTGTCAAACATCTTCAGTTTAATCTATAATTTAACCATGTATGGCCTTACAAACGCACAAAGCTTGCAAATTATTGAATTTTATCATCAAAATGCGTACACTGTTAAGAAAGTTTATCGAGTTCTTCTTTTATTTTACGACGAAGCACATTTTTGGCTCAATGGGTACGTAAATAAGCAGAATTGTCAATTTCAGAGTAAAGATCAGCCAGAAGCATTGCAAGAGCTACCAATGCATCCAGAAAAAGTCACAGTTTGGTGCGGTTTATGGGCTGGTGGCATCATTGGACCGTACTTCTTCAATGATGATTCGAATCGTAACATAACTGTGAAGGGTGAGCGCTACCGTGAGATGATATCAAAGTTTTTTTTTTTGCCCAAAATTACAGAGCTTGACTTGCATGACATGTGGTTTGAACAAGATTGTATCACATGCCAGAAAAAGTCACAGTTTGGTGCGGTTTATGGGCTGGTGGCATCATTGGACCGTACTTCTTCAAAGATGATGCGAATCGTAACATAACTGTGAATGATGAGCGCTATCGTGAGATGATATCAAAGTTTTTTTTGCCCAAAATACCAGAGCTTGACTTGCATGACATGTGGTTTGAACAAGATTGTATTACATGCCAGAAAAAGTCACAGTTTGGTGCGGTTTATGGGCTGGTGGCATCATTGGACCGTACTTCTTCAAAGATGATGCGAATCGTAACATAACTGTGAATGGTGAGCGCTATCGTGAGATGATATCAAAGTTTTTTTTTTTGTCAAAAATACCAGAGATTGACTTGCATGACATGTGGTTTGAACAAGATTGTATCACATGCCAGAAAAAGTCACAGTTTGGTGCGGTTTATGGGCTGGTGGCATCATTGGACCGTACTTCTTCAAAGATGATGCGAATCGTAACATAACCGTGAAGGGTGAGCGCTACCGTGAGATGATATCAAAGTTTTTTTGCCCAAAATTCCAGAGCTTGACTTGCATGACGTGTGGTTTCAACAAGACTGTAGCACATGTCACACAGCACGCATAACAATGGACTTATTGAGAGGCGGGTTCGGTGAAAATTTTATTTCACGTTTGGGACCAGTCAATTGGGCGCCTAGATCATGCGATTTAACGAATTTAGACTATATTTTGAGGGGCTATGTTAAAGCTCATGTCTGTAAAGACAATCCCGATTCAATTGACGCATTGGAAGACAATATTGAAGCATTTATTCGTGAGATACCGGCCGAAATGTTGGAAAAGAGTATGGCAAAATTGGACTAAGCGGATGGACCATTTGAGGCACAGTCAGGGTCAACATTTGCATTGAATTCAAAATTCAAACAATAAATTATATGGATCGTACTATCGATTCAAGTAAAGATTTCATGGACTTTTTTGATTTTTTTTTTGAAAAACTTTCCTTTAGCTCTTGAAAAATCAGCCTTTGCATATATTCTTGATCATCTGGGCATTCTAAGCTATGTCCGTCCTTCCGTCTGTGGGAATCATTTTAGCGGTGGAACGCGTAAAACTAGCCGCTTGTAATTTTGCACAGATAGTTCTTACTGATGTAGGTCGTTGGGGAGTGCAAATGGCCCATAGTGGTTTAGATTTCGGTATAGCTCTCATATAAACAGATCTCCTGATTTGATTACTTGAGCCCCTGGAAGCCGCAATTGTTATTGTTATAATTGCTATTTTATAGCACATAGTGTTCGGTTACGAATTCCAACAATCACGGTAAATATGGTGAGAAGTGAGATAGAACCTGATAAATTGGGTTGCCCAAAAAGTAATTGCGGATTTTTTAAAAGAAAGTAAATACATTTTTAATAAAACTTAGAATTGTGGTGACACCTCAATTACCAAAGTATTTCTTAACATAGTTGGCATTGCCTGTTGCATAATTTACTTTAAACTCCAATACATGAAATTGAACATTTTATTTTTAAGTAGGCTATGACTTTTACCTTTAATTGTTTTCTTTTTATTCTGTTCTGTTCATGTTAATTTTGTTATTTTCTTTTGCTTATTGTAACCAAGGAGGCCTTGATTTTTTGTCTTATTTATGTGACATCACATTTGAAATTTTTTCAGTCATCTTTTAAACTTCGTAAAATAAACATTAAAATAGTTCCTTTTTATAAAAAATAATTGTGGTGCGTTCTATTTTTGAGGGTTTCTCTGCTAGCCGCCACAAATTTGGTGACCCCGACAACTGTTTGAATACGTATATCAACTTTTTGTGCCCAAAAACGCATTGAGGAATATGTCGACGTCAGAAGGCAGTTCTTCAACATCAATGGAAATTTCTCGCGTAGCAATTAAAGCCCCACCATTTTGGCATGCGGATCCCTTGCTCTGGTTTAAACAAATGGAATCGCAATTTTTAATGGCAGGCGTAACGCAAGATTCCACGAAATTCCATACGATTGTCGCCTCAATTGAGAGCAGCATCCTTGAAAAGATTCATGACATCGTAATCAATCCCCCAGCTGTGAATATGTATGGAACATTAAAGGACAAATTGGTGAGCTGTTTTTCCGATTCCGAAGAAAAACGTTTGAAAAAACTCCTGACAACAATCGAACTTGGAGACAAGAAGCCATCCGAATTATTGAGCGGGATGCGAAATTTGGCTCAAGGTAAGGTATCGGACGAGATTTTAAAGCAACTTTGGATGCAGCGTCTTCCCAGTCAGATGAAAGCAATTCTTTCCGTCAGCGATGACAACTTGGATAAGCTTGCCACAATGGCCGACAAAATTTCCGATTGCGCCGATTCAGAAGTGTGTGCGGTTACTCCTTCCAACAGCCGTCTTGAGGATATAGAGAGAAAGCTAGAGAATCTCTGTGCAAAGATGGATTCATTTGGAAAATCAAGAAGCCGCAGCAAATCAAAGTCTGGAAAACGAAGTCGATCCAAATCATCGAAGAGAGACAAACCGCTTTGCTGGTACCATTTTAAGTTCGGGGACAAAGCGAAAAAGTGTGTGTCTCCGTGCAATTACAACGCTTCGGAAAACTAAATGGCGCACCGTCATTGGTGACAGACGGTTGCAGCCAAGAGATTTGTCGCCTGTTTGTTCGAGACGTAAAATCGAAAATCAGGTTTTTGGTGGACACGGGAGCCGATTTGACTGTTTATCCTGTTTTAAAATCTCAACGCAAGCAACCTCCAGACAGTCTCGTGTTATATGCGGCTAATAAAACACCTATTAAAACATTTGGAACAAAAACGCTAACCGTAGATTTGGGTTTAAATCGTTCATTCAAATGGAACTTCGTTATTGCTGACATTGAAAAGCCAATTATTGGATCAGATTTTCTTGGTAGATATGGATTACTGATTGACATTAAGAACAATAGCTTGATAGATCCGAACTCGAAACTATGCTGTAAAGGTTCTATTGCCTCTGTGAGTGACTTGTTTGTAGCGGATGTGTCGTTTCCGTCAGAGTTCTCACCAATTATCCAGGAATTTATGGATTTGACCAAAATCAACTTCAATTCAAAGGCTAAACATTCAATTCAGCATTACATTGAAACAACGAACGGACCACCGGTTTCATGCAGGCCAAGACGTCTTTCACCTGAAAAGCTTTTAATAGTGAAAAAAGAATTCGAGGAAATGGTGAAACTGGGAATTTGTAGACCGTCAAATAGCAGTTGGTCTAGTCCGCTTCATATGGTTAAGAAATCTAACGGTGAGTGGCGCCCATGTGGAGACTACCGAGGTCTGAATGCTCGAACTATTCCAGATCGGTACGCCGTACCGCACATCCACGATTTCGGCGCTCTCCTCGATGGAAAAAAAGTATTCAGCACAATCGATTTGGTGAAAGCATATCATCATATTCCTCTGGCAGAAGACGATATCAAGAAGACCACAATAACTACCCCAATAGGTAATTATGAATTTACCAGAATGACATTTGGTTTGTGCAACGCTGCACAAACTTTTCAACGTTTTATGCACGAAGTGACGAGAGACCTAGATTTTGTATACAGGGTGGCTGATGAAAGCCGCTACCAAAAAAAAATGTAATAACTTTTTTTCTATTTAATAATAATAATTAATTTAATTAATTAATTAATTAATTTAATTAATAATAATTTAATAATTAATTTAATAATTTAATTTAACATGAATAAAAGAAAAATGTATTCCATACACCGAAAAAAAAATGTAGCAATATTCATCATTGTAGCAATATTCATCAGCCACCCTGTATGTCTACATTGATGATATTCTGGTAGCTTCCACGAGCATCGACGAACACAAACAACATATCCGCAAATTATTTGAAAGGTTACGAGAGTTTGGACTCACCATCAATCTTAAAAAGTGTACTTTTGGAGTGCCCGAATTGCAATTTCTGGGATATTTGGTAACTTCAAATGGGATTAAACCATTACCCAGCAAAGTCGAAGTCATTCAAAACTACAAGCTTCCAGAAACCGTTAAAGATTTACGACGATTCTTGGGTATGGTGAATTTTTATCGCCGATTTTTGCCTGATGCTGCCAAAGCTCAAGCCATTCTTCATGCTATATACAAAGGGAATAAGAAGAATGACAAGTCAACAATCAAATGGACCGGAGAGAGGGAGCAAGCTTTCGAATTATGTAAGAAGCAACTAGCTGATGCAGTTCTTTTAAGTTACCCTAGTGAGAATGCCCCCACTTCAATATGTGTTGATGCTTCAGATTACGCTATGGGTGGCGTACTGCAGCAATTTATAAATGGTGAGTGGAAACCGCTTGGTTTTTATTCCAAGAAGCTTACATCGACTCAAACCAAATATAGTGCATACGACCGCGAGCTCCTAGCTGCTTATTCCACATTGAAGCATTTTCAATATTTTCTAGAAGGTCGTAAATTTTGCATTTTTTCGGACCACAAGCCGCTAATTTTTGCATTTAAGCAGAGGCCGGAAAAAGCATCTCCCAGGCAGCTACGACAATTGGACTATATTGGGCAATTCACTACCGATATTCGCCATATACACGGAAAAGACAACGTTGTAGCCGACACCATGTCCCGCATACAAGCCATTAATACTCCACAATGTTTGGACTATGTAGTTTTAGCCAAGGAGCAAATTTCCGATGAAGAATTGAAATCTTTATTAGACAACAAAACCTCCGGCGTAGACTTAAGGCTGATCAAGATGGATGGTCACAAGATTTACTGTGATACTTCTGGCACTACAACGAGACCCTATATTACGCAGTCCTTCAGAAGATTGGTGTTTGATACTCTTCATAACCTTTCGCATCCAGGTATTAGAGGCACGGTAGACTTAATTCGTTCGCGTTTCATATGGAAGTCTTTGAAAAAGGATGTGACAGAATGGTGCAGAAGTTGCATGGAATGCCAGCGCTCAAAAGTACAGCGACATACAAAAAGTCAATTTGGAGAATTCAAGCCACCATCGCAGCGATTCAAACACATACATATAGATATCGTGGGTCCATTGACTCCATGCCAAGGTTACAGGTATATTTTAACCTGTATTGACAGATTCACAAAGTGGACAGAAGCCATACCACTTCTAGATATCAAGGCGGAAACTGTTGCTTCAGCATTTGTGAGTGCATGGATTTCCCGATTTGGCGTACCAAAAGAAATAGTTACGGACCAAGGAAAGCAATTTGAAAGCAGACTTTTTCGTAAATTAGCTCTATTACTTGGATCAAGGGTAAAGCACACAACTCCATATCACCCACAAGCGAATGGACTCGTTGAAAGATGGCATCGTACATTGAAATCAGCTTTAAGATGTCATGCAGGTGCAAATTGGGTAGAAGCTATACCTCTTATTATGCTTGGTTTAAGATCTAGAGTTGTAGCTGATAGTAATGTTTCTTCTGCTGAAATGGTGTATGGAAGTACATTGTCTCTACCAGGTGAACTTGTTGTTGATGCAAAACCGACTCAAGATGACTCAGATTGGATTGTGAATTTCCGGAACAAAATCATTGGACTTAAGCCATTAGTCACTGGACATCATTCCAGCAATAGAGAATACGTGAGTGATCAACTGAAGACGTGTCAATACGTGTTTTTGCGGTGCGATGCGGTCAAGAAACCTTTGCAACCCCCATATGATGGACCATATAAAGTTATATCAAGAAACGACAAAATTTTCAAAATTCTTGTAAACGGCAAGGAAAAGGTAGTGTCCATTGATAGACTCAAGCCGTGCACTCTGCAAAAAGACATGCCCTGTTCTGAGAGGGTGTTAAGAAAAGCAACAAAAAAGGTTCGTTTCGCTGAGTAACAACGCTGGAGGGGGAGTACTGTGGTGACACCTCAATTACCAAAGTATTTCTTAACATAGTTGGCATTGCCTGTTGCATAATTTACTTTAAACTCCAATACATGAAATTGAACATTTTATTTTTAAGTAGGCTATGACTTTTACCTTTAATTGTTTTCTTTTTATTCTGTTCTGTTCATGTTAATTTTGTTATTTTCTTTTGCTTATTGTAACCAAGGAGGCCTTGATTTTTTGTCTTATTTATGTGACATCACATTTGAAATTTTTTCAGTCATCTTTTAAACTTCGTAAAATAAACATTAAAATAGTTCCTTTTTATAAAAAATAATTGTGGTGCGTTCTATTTTTGAGGGTTTCTCTGCTAGCCGCCACAGAATGAACTTTAATCAAATATACTTTTTTTCTAAAGCAAGCTAAAAGTAACAGCTGATAACTGACAGAAGAAAGAATGCAATTACAGAGTCAGAAGCTGTGAAAATGTTTGTCAACGCCGACTATATGAAAAATCCGCAATTACTTTTTGGGCAACCCAATAGGTCCCACATAAACCGATCTCCCGATTTTACATCCTAAACCCCTAGAATTTCCAATTTCGCATGAGAGATTCGTTACGACTTTCAACGATTATGCCAAGTATGGTCTTGCCTTATTTGGTATTAGAAAGTTTCAGCAGAATCCATGGCTGAAAATTTGCAGGTGGTGTTAAGGTCTCACTTCCAACAACTGTGTCAAGTATGTTAAGCTTGGATCTTAACTTCTTGAGCCACTAGAGGGCGCAATTCTCATCCGATTTGGATGAAATTTTGCACTAAGTGTTTTGTTATGACTTCCAACAACTGTGTTAAATATGGTTGAAATCGGTCCATAATCTGATATAGCTGCCATATAAACCGATCTTGGGGATCTTTACTTCTTGAGCCACTAGAGGGCGCAATTCTCATACGATTTCGGTGAAATTTTGCACGAAGTGTTTCGTTATAACTTCCAACAACTGTGTTAAGTATGGTTCCAATCGGTCGATAACCTGATATAGTTGCCATATATACCGATCTTGGATCTTGACTTCTAGAGCCTCTAGAGGGCGCTATTCTTATCCGATTTGACTGAAATTTTGCACATGTTCTTTTAATATCATTTCTAACAACTGTGCTAAGTATGGTTCAAATCGGTTCATAACCTGATATAGCTGCCATATAAACCGATCTTGGATCTTGACTTCTTAAGCCGCTAAAGTCCGCAATTCTTATCCGATTTTGCTGAAATTTTGTACAACGACTTCTCCCATGACCTTTAACATACATTTCCAATATGGTCTTAATCGATCTATAACCTGATACAGCTCCCATATAAACCGATCTCCCCATTATGCTTCTTCTATTTTTAACATATTTTTATTTTTTTTTTACCTGTGCTGTTTTTAATTTAAATTTTTTTTCCAAAAAAAAAAACAAATTATCGAAAGTTTTGCTCTTTATTGCAACTATAATTTTTCCATGTATATTTAAAATTTTGACTGTGTTGTGTTTTTTTAACCAGTTTTCGTAGTTTGTGTTTCACATTTTAAGTTTTTTTTTTTGTACAATTCCATTCCATTTTATTGCTTTTGTATTTTTTCCCTTTGTGCTTTTGCAAATTTTTACCAAATTCATATTCGCTTTTTTTATTTTCGAAATTTTTGTTCGTTTTGTCATCAATCCCTTATCAATGTCTCAAAAAACCATAATCCTCTTTTATCATATCGGCTGCTTTCTCGGCTATCATAAAAACAGGACCATTGGGATGGCCCGCCACCAGTTTGGGCATTATGCTGGCATCCACCACTCTTAGCTGTTTTATGCCATACACCCGGAGACGAGGATCCACTACAGCTTCCCTGTCGGATATGGGTCCCATCTTAGCAGTGCCCGCTTGATGATATATGGTAAAGGTCAGCTGACGAGCATAACACTCCAAATAGGCTCGTGAGGTGATGTCCGCATATTGGCGACACTGTGGCAATGTGCTGTTCAGCAATTTGGCATCAATGCGTCTCATAGCTGGCATATCCAAAAGGCTGATTATTTTCTCTAGACCCTGCAGCAATACCTCAAGGTCATAGGGATCCTTAAAGTAATTGGGATATATTAAAGGATGCTGTAAGGGATCCTTGTTACGCAGTATAATACGACCCTTGCTGCGAGTTTGCAACTGCATGGCAAATATCAGGAAGGTATTGAAGTTGTTGCGGTACACATCATCATAGAGGGCATGCATTACATCACCCTTAATGCCCATGGCTGAGGCTAGGAAAGGATTTTCATTCAAAGCTCCTGGGGTCATGAAGAGTTCAAAGTCAGGCCAACCATCAGCCGCTCCAGAAGGCTCCATGTCATAGAAGGCTATGGTCTCAACAGAGCCGGCCAAAGAAAATTTGCTATCGCGTGTTTCCAGTCTCAGCAGTTGGTCCACATCGAAAAAGTCTCCCAAACGCATGGTAGTGGCATTTGTTATGATATTCAGTGCTGGGGCAACATGGTCCTGTAAATTGTAACCCACAGCCAAATTCACCAAAGGCTCGATGCCAACTGCTCGCAAGTGTTTGGCGGGCCCCACGCCTGAGAGCATTAAAAGTTGGGGAGTGTTTATGGCGCCTGCAGATAAAATCACCTCTTTGCGGGCTCTCACCTCAAAGGATTGACCCTGCGACTCGAACA
This sequence comes from Stomoxys calcitrans, assembly GCF_963082655.1. Lineage (NCBI taxonomy): Eukaryota > Metazoa > Arthropoda > Insecta > Diptera > Muscidae > Stomoxys > Stomoxys calcitrans. The sequence goes on along the minus strand of NC_081555.1, from coordinate 13,594,142 downwards.
CAACACCATAGGCCACCTTGGTGAAGGGGTCAATTAGGACTTTGGTTACCATGGCATACTTGCGTATGTGAAGATTGGGACGTTTGCCTTTTATGGGATAGAGATAGGCACGATTGGCACTCCATCTGTACACCTGATCGGTGGTGGTCTGCAGAAATGACACCCCAATTTGTTGCTTGCCATTGTAGTCCACATACTGACTGCCATTTTGCAAGGCGGCATTTACAAAGGCTTTGCCTATGCTAGAGCGCCATTTGGCATAGGACACCTTGACAGGGCCTTGGCGTCCCACATAGTTTGCCTCGGCATTGGGCACTAGAGAGCCTTCGAGTTTCTTGAAATAGGGCAAAACCTCCGCATAGCTCCACCCCTCATTGCCCAGCTGGGCCCAGGTGTCATAGTCACGACGATTGCCACGCGTATAGATCATGTAGTTCAGCACCGACGAACCGCCCATGACTCGGCCACGGGGAAAGTTACAACGTTTCCCATTCAAACCCAAGCAGTAGTGCTCCGAGGGTTCGGTGCGATAGGCCCAATTAATATCGCGATTGGCCTGCAGCATATTGGCCACAATGGGTATATCCATGGCCCATGTTTCGGGGCCCCCCGCTTCCAGCAGCAAAACCTTCCATTGTGATATCTCCGACAGACGCGCGGCCAAGGCACAGCCTGCAGTACCAGCGCCCACTATTATGAAATCATAGTTCTTGAGTAGATTCACTTGATTATCACTATTCTCCATGTCGGACATGGCTCGGCCTTCGCGCACCCGATTGAAGAAAAAGGACAATATATTCGTCGTAGGTTGTTGCCCCGACACCCCAGTTAGGGGAGCGCAGCTCAGCAGCCAGCAAATCCAGACCACAAAAAAATTCATTTTAACCGCTTTGAGTTCGAAACATGACTACCACACGAAATGAGAGAATCATTCTGAGCACTTTTGGCCCAGAATTCCACATTATGACTGGATGGGGGTCAACGAAGACGACGCTGATTGGGTCCCCCAAAACCTGTAACACAATGGCACCAATTTTAACATACTTGCGGTTTCTTTGAATAATTCATGTATTCATTAGACGAATGAATTCTTTATTGATTTTCAACAATGACGACTACATCAGCAAAGAAATCTTTCCACAAAATGGGGTGACAATATTTAAATTCCCATAAAACAAATGCTACAAATGCTGGCTGACAACTGGTTGAGGAATCCGTAGATAGAAAGAAAAAAACAAGTAAAGAAAGTCAAAAGTCGGGTAGGAGCCGACTGTATAGTACCCCACACCACTGCCCCCACCAACTACTTAGTGGAGTAAATACGTCGCTATGTCCAACACTGATCAGATTTTGATCTAGCGTGCCTATTGAGATTTTCACATGTATTGGAATGTCAATTAAACATCTGATCAAAAATATTATAAAGATGACAGCAAGTTTGTGGATACTACAGCTATAAAAGGGTATATCGGATGAAAGAAATGTGGCAGATTTATCCACATCTGAACCGAGTTTTTTCCAATATCAAATAGAGTTAGACCTTGGGCCGAAAAAATTACATGTACCAAATTTTATGTAAATCGGGCAAACAATCTCTGGACGGACCGACAGACAGAGAGACGCACAAACAGAAGGGCAGAGAGACGGAGGGACGGGCAGACCGATCGGTACGCTTAACAATCGGTCTAGTTCATCTCCTCCTTAGCGTTGCAAACAAATGCACCAACATAGAATACCCTGTTCCACAAGTATGGTGTAGGTTATGAAAGTTTGAGAAGTTTACATTACATTCCAAAGTGTTGTGACAACTTTTTGTTTAGACTGTCAAAAGTGTAAATTTGCAAGGCCTTGGCACATAAGGCCTTCGGAAAACAATGGAAGGAGTATTTGGAAAGAAAGTTAGGTTAGGTAAGAGTGGCAGTCCTTTACAGACTCACTTAGACAATTTCAAGTCCATTGTGATAGCACGGTAGCGACAGACCAAGGCTTCTGGCGGGAATCGAACCCACGACCCCTGCACTGGTAGTCCAAGCTCGCTGCCAACTCTTTTATGTTCTTCAGACTTTCAGATTATCCGTCTTTGATTACGTCCGTCTTTCGGACACTGTGTTCATCAGACTGTGCGTCTTTCAGACTCTCCGTCTTTCAGAGTGTCAGTCCTTCAGATTGTTTTCGAAACTGTTCGTCTTTCCGACTGTGCATCTTTCAGACTTCGGGTCTTTCAGACTAATCGTCTTCCAGACTAATCGTCTTCCAGACTAATCGCCTTCCAGACTAATCGTCTCCCAGACTAATCGTCTTCCAGGCTAATCGTCTTCCAGACGAATCGTCTTCCAGACTAATCGTCTTCCAGACTAATCGTCTTCCAGACTAATCGTCTTCCAGACTAATCGTCTTCCAGACTAATCGTCTTCCAGACTAATCGTCTTCCAGACTAATCGTCTTCCAGACTAATCGTCTTCCAGACTAATCGTCTTCCAGACTAATCGTCTTCCAGACTAATCGTCTTCCAGACTAATCGTCTTCCAGATTAATCGTCTTCCAGACTATTCGACTTCCAGACTAATCGTCTTCCAGACTAATCGTCTTCCAGACTAATCGTCTTCCAGACTAACCGTCTTCCAGACTAATCGTCTTCCAGACTAATCGTCTTCCAGACGAATCGTCTTCCAGACTAATCGTCTTCCAGACTAATCGTCTTCCAGACTAATCGTCTTCCAGACTAATCGTCTTCCAGACTAATCGTCTTCCAGACTAATCGTCTTCCAGACTAATCGTCTTCCAGACTAATCGTCTTCCAGACTAATCGTCTTCCAGACTATTCGTATGTCAGAGTGTCAGTCTTTCAGTGTGTCGTCTTTCAGTGTATCAGTCTTTCAGGCTGTACGTCTTTCCGATTGCCCCTCTTTCTGGTTGTCCGTTTTAGACTGTCCGTCTTAGATTACGTCCGTCTTTCTGACATTGTGTTCTTCAGACTGTTCGTCTTTCAGACTCTCCGTCTTTCAGAGTGTCGGTCTCTCCGAGTGTCAGTTTTTCAGACTGTCTGTTTTCGAGACTGTTCGTCTTTCCGACTATGCATCTTTCAGACTAATCGTCTTCCAGACTATTCATATTTCAGAGTGTCATTCTTTCAGTGTGTCTTCTTTCAGTGTATCAGTCTTTCAGGCTGTACATCTTTCCGATTGTCCCTCTTTCTGGCTGTCCGTTTTTGACTGACAGTCTATCAGACAATACTTTCTTTAGATTGTCCGTCTTTCAGATTGCCCGTCTTTCAGATTGTCTGTTTTTTGGACTGTCCGGCTTTGAGACTGTCTTTATATCGGAGTATCCGTCTTTCAGACCGCCCGTATTTCAGAATGCCCATCTTCCAGACTATCCATCTTAAAGACCGTCCGTCTGTGCAAACCGTCGGTTTTCAGAACGTCCGTTTTTCAGACTGTGCTTATTTCAGAATAATCTTTCAGGCTATCTGTTTTTCAGACTATCCGTCTTTCAGACGGTCCATCTTTAAGACTGTCCATCTTTCAGACTGTCCATTTTTCAGACTGTCCATCTTTCAGACGTACCGTCTTTAAGATTGAACGTCTTTCAGACTGTCTATCCTTCAGACGTACCGTCTATCAGTTTGACCGTCTTTCAGACTGTCCATCTTTCAGACGTACCGTCTATCAGATTGACTGAGTTTCTTAAAAACTGTCCGTCAGATTGACCGTCTTTCAGACTGTTCATCTTTTAGACGTACCTTCTTTCAGACTGTTCATCTTTCAGACGTACCGTCTTTCAGACTGTTGATCTTTCAAACGTACCGTCTTTCAGATAGGCCTGAAATACGCACAGACTACCCGCCTATCAAACTGTCTTTCTTAAAAACTATCCGTCTTTAAGACTTTCCGTTTGCAGACTTACTGTCTTTTAGATTCTCCGTCCTTTAGACTAGTGTTATTTAGATTGTCCGTCGTTCAGACTTTCCAATTTGGAACTTTCGGATTGTCTATCTTTCTCACTTTCCGTTCTTCAGGTTATCGGTCTTTCTGGGTACCCGTCTATCCGGGTATCTGTCTTTCTGGGTATCCGTCTTTCTGGATATCCGTCTTTCTGGGTATCCGTCTTTCTGGGTATCCGTGTTTCAGACATGTCCGTTTTTCCAATTGTTCTTCTCTCTAACTGTCTGACAATCTTTGAGACTGTCAATCATTCAGACTAACCTCTTTCAATCAGTCCGTCTTTAAGACTGTTTGCCTTGCAGACTGGCTATCCGTCTTCCTGACTATCCGTTCTTCAGACCATCCAGACTTTCGGAATGTCCGCCTTTTTGACTTTCCGCCTTTTAGACTGTCCGTCTTTCAGACTGTCCGTCTTTCCGATATTCCTTCTTTCCGACTGTCTGCCAATCCGTCTTTCGGGCAGTACTATTTTTTTACTGTCCGTTTTTCACAATGTCTGTGCTTCAGGCCACCGTAGCGCAGAGATTAGCATGTCCGCCTATGACGCTGAACGCCTGGGTTCGAATCCTGGCGAAACCATCAACAAGTAAAAACGTGCTAAGTTCGGCCGGGCCGAATCTTATATACCCTCCACCATGGATCGCATTTGTCGAGTTCTTTTCCCGGCATCTCTTTTTAGCCAAAAAAAGGATATAAGAAAAGATTTGCTCGGCGATTAGAGCGATATTAAGATATTGTCCGGTTTGGACCACAATTAAATTATATTTATGTTGGAGACCTGTGTAAAATTTCAGCCAATTCGAATAAGAATTGCGCTTTTTGTGGGCTCAAGAAGTAAAATAGAGAGATCGATCGAGATGGTCATGAGAGAATCCGTCGTACAAAATTTCAGGCAAATCGGATAATAATTGCGACCTCTGGAGGCTCAAGAAGTCAAGATCCCAGATCGATTTATATGGCAGCTATATCAGGTTATGGACCGATTTGAACCATACTTGCCACAGTTGCTGGATATAATAACGAAACACGTCGTGCAAAATTTCATTCCAATCGGATAAGAATTGCACACTCTAGAGGCTCAAGAAGTCAAGACCCAAGATCGGTTTATATGACAGCTATATCAGGTTATGAACCGATTTGAACCATATTTGGCACAGTTGTTGGATATCATAACAAAATACTACGTGCCAAAATTCATTCAAATTGGATAAGAATTGCGCCCTCTAGAGGCTCAAGAAGTCAAGACCCAAGATCGGTTTATATGACAGCTATATAAGGTGATGGACCGATTTGAACCATACTTGGCACAGTTGTTGGATATCATAACAAAACACGTCGTGCAAAATTTCATTCCAATCGGATAAGAATTGCGCACGCTAGAGGCTCAAGAAGTCAAGACCCAAGATCGGTTTATATGGCAGCTATATCAGGTTATGGACTGATTTGAACCATACTTGGCACAGTTGTTGGATATCATAACAAAACACGTCGTGCAAAATTTCATTCCAATCGGATAAGAATTGCGCACTCTAGAGGCTCAAGAAGTCAAGACCCAAGATCGGTTTATATGGCAGCTATATCAAAACGTGGACCGATAAGGCCCATTTACAATACCAACCGACCTACACTAATAAGAAGTATTTGTGCAAAATTTCAAGCGGCTAGCTTTACTCCTTCGGAAGTTAGCGTGCTTTCGACAGACAGACGGACGGACGGACGGACGGACGGACGGACAGACGGACGGACATGGCTAGATCGACATAAAATGTCACGACGATCAAGAATATATATACTTTATGGGGTCTCACACGAATATTTCGAGTAGTTACAAACAGAATGACGAAATTAGTATACCCCCCATCTTATGGTGGAGGGTATAAAAAAATGTTCAGCGGTGGTTTTCCCCTCCTAATGCTGGCAACATTTGTGAGGTACTATGCCATGTAAAACTTCTCTCTAAAGAGGTGTCGCACTGCAGCACGCCGTTCGGACTCGGCTATAAAAAGGAGGCCCCTTATCATTGAGCTTAAAAATTGAATCGGACTGCACTCATTGATATGTGAGAAGTTTGCCCCTGTTCCTTAGTGGAATGTTCATGGGCAAAATTTGCATTTGCAGTGCTTCAGAATCTCTGTCGTTCAGACTGTCCGTCCTTCTGACTCTCCCATATTTTTACTCTCCGGTAGCCATACCTCTCTCAAAAGTCTCCATTCAAAAAAAAAAAAAAAACCTTACCAAATATGGCGTATTATGGGACACAAATGAAAGGTACTTGAGAACAAGACGAATCTGATATTAAAAATTGCTTCTGAATCTCAAGAGGCCCTCCAAACAGAAAATTAGACCCATCGGAACCATATGGGACTCTAATGGGTAATTGGAAGTAAAATATGACTATGAAAATCTTTTACAACAAAAGTAATACCCAAGTTCAAATATGGAGGTATTTGGTAGTACAACGAAACTTTTATCAATATTGGGGCCGAGTCTCAGGCCGCCCCAATAACTCTCAAATTGATATGGAGAGCGATTGCGACATTTTGGGACTAAAATTAAAGGTATTTGAGGGAAGAAAATGAATTTGATATTAAAAATTACTCAGGACAACTTTTTCGTTTGTAGTCCTAGCCGACCAAGTAGACAGATAGGAACCTTAAGAGATTCTAATGAAAGGTATTAGAATTGCCCCCAAGCGAACATACAGGTCGATCGAGACAATATGGCAATCAAATGAAAGGTAATTGGAAGTGGAGTACAAGTCTGCTATTACAATTAGGCGGAATAACGGGATTTTTTTAAATATTTCGTCTGCGACTCTTTCTGTCGTATTGAAAAAAAAAATTAAAAAATTATTTTAAAATCATTGGAATTGCTCATATGTTTAGAGTCATTTTAGAAGAATTATATGGTCCACTTTAAGTATTTGCAATTTGCATCCATCAACTTTTTTATTGGATATTTTTTACATAACCTTTTTAGGTTGCTCCTATTTCATAGATTAAAGCCTAAAGTCGTTTTAATTGTTGAAGGCAAATTTGCATATTTATGTGTTTTTATATTTAAATGATTTTTTTTTTATTGTAAATATGCAAATATGAGCTCGGGCATAAATTCTTTTTTTTTTTTGTCTGTCTGTATATATAATTTTTTTTTATATTTAACTTTATTTGTTTTTTGTTTATTTTGGGGTTTTTTTCTCATAGGCGTTTGGTTTGTTGTTGCATATTTCGTTGTTCTTCCCATATTTTTGATAGTTTTTTTGTCATGTGATTTGTTGCCTTAGAGAATGAAGCTGTTTATGAATAAAAATCTATCATAAATCTTTAACATTTATTATTTCAAACCACTCGTAGATGTTATGTTCCAAACGGTATTCTGCATTCTCACTAGGCTGGTCACTCGCTCAGGTTTCAAAAGGGGAGTGACTTATAAAATATAGCAAAAATCCAAATCAACGAATTGGCTTATGAATAAATCAATCTGATTTTTTGTTTTTAGGGGCGGGGGACTTTCAATCCATATTAAGCAGGTTACAAAGGTTTATGGCTAGCTCGTTTGTCTCCAAGAGTTTTGGAAACAAGGTCAGGTTCTGTCAGCACCACGGCTCCGACTAGCATTTGAGACTTAAACAAAACTAGTCTGTCTTTTGAAGTGGAGCTGTAAAAATGAAGACTTCGTTAGTATTCCTAGTGGCGCTGTTGGTGATAACACAAAATTTCTTAGTTACTCAACAGCAAATTGCCACGAACTTCTTTGATCTGTTGGCGAGATTTGTTCGCGAGGGTACCAGATTGCGCAATTTGGAGCATAGTGAAAATGAGGAGGCCCCCTTACTCAAGGAATACGATTTCATTATCGTGGGAGCAGGAACCGCAGGCTGTGCATTGGCTGCCCGCCTTTCGGAAATTGCCAGCTGGAAGGTATTACTGTTGGAGGCCGGAGGTCCCGAGCTGTTACCCGTCGATATACCCATTGTGGCAAATTTGTTGCAATTGATTCCCGACATTAATTGGGCCTATGCCACACAGCCTTCGGATCAATACTGCCTGGGCATGATTGAGCAACGCTGTTACTTTCCCCGAGGCAAGGTCATGGGTGGCTCCTCAGTGCTCAACTACATGATATATACGCGAGGAAATCGTCGCGACTATGACACCTGGGCCCGCATGGGCAATGAGGGTTGGAGTTATAAGGACGTTTTGCCCTACTTTAGAAAACTGGAAGGTTCGATTGTGCCAAATGCAGAACCTGCATATGCGGGACGCAAGGGACCGGTGGTCGTATCCTATGCCAATAGTCATACGGAATTTAGTGAAGCTTTTGTTAATGCTGCCCAAGAAAATGGCACCCCATACCTGGACTACAATGGCCGAATACAGACGGGTGTTTCCTATGCCCAGACCACCACCAACCAGCAGTTTCGATGGAGTTCCAATCGTGCTTATCTCTATCCCATCAAAGGCAAACGACCCAATTTGCACATACGAAAAAGGGCTCATGTCACCAAAATTCTTATAGATCCTCAAACAAAAAGAGCCTATGGAGTGCTCTTCGAGTCCCAAGGCAAGGTGTATAAGGTGCGGGCCAGCAAGGAGGTTATATGCTCAGCAGGAGCCATTAACACCCCCCAACTATTGATGCTGTCGGGTGTAGGACCAGCAAAGCATTTGCGCAAACTTGGCATCCAGCCATTGGCTGATTTGGCGGTGGGTTTTAATCTGCAAGACCACATTGCCCCACCCCTGAATATAGTGGCCAATGTGAGCAGCATCACCCTGGATAATCTATTCGATGTTGATCAATTGTTGAGTATTCAAACCTACAACAGCACGCTATCGCAGCCCGGGGGCCTGGAGGCTTTGGCCTTCTACGATTTGGACCATCCCAATGTGGTGGATGGTTGGCCTGTCATCGAGCTGCTTACCGCATCTTCATCTTACCATGAGAATCCCTTTTTGGCCAGAGCAGCGGGTCTGCGAAATGATATTTTCAGCGATTTGTATGGTGAGGCCATAAGAAAAAAACTGAATGTCTTTGCCATAGTTTCCATGCAATTGCAACCACGTAGCAAGGGTCGCATTTTGTTGCGCAGCAGAGATCCCAAGAAGTACCCCCTGATCAATGCCAATTATTTGCAAGATCCCTATGATTTGGATGTTATTGTAAGAGGCTTGGAGAAAATATTGGATTTGTTGGAACAACCCTCTATGCGACGCATAAATGCCTCGCTATTGGAAAGCAGCCTTAAACCTTGCAGGCATTTGGGTGGCATCCGATCGCGAAGATATCTGGAGTGCTATGTGCGCCATTTAACCACCACCATTTATCATCAATCGGGTACAGCAAAAATGGGGCCAGCATATGATAGGGAGGCAGTGGTGGATGCCCGCTTGAGGGTTTATGAAATTAGCGGCTTAAGGGTGGTGGATGCCAGCATAATGCCCAAGCTGGTGGCCGGTCATCCCAATGGCCCGGTGTACATGATTGCGGAGAAGGCGGCCGATATGATTAAGGAGGACTATGGATTTTTGAGAAGAAGATGATGTGCAAGCGAACGCCAAACAAAAATTCTTAAAAAAAACTATGTGATATTTTTAAGTGAAATGAAGTTAGGAAACAAAGAACAAGTCTGATGATCTTATAACAAGGAAGATTATGGAGTGTAGTTAAAAAATTTTATTTATAAAAAAAAAACAAATAAAATAAAAATTAAATTAAAAAATTGTGTTTTTTGTATATTTTTGCAAAGAAAAATATTTAAAATATTTAGAGAAAACGATTATTAATAAAGAAAATAATAAAACCAAAACGAGAAAAAAATAAAAACCCAATAAAATAATTAAATAAAATGAATTAAAATAAAAAAAATAAAATGAATTTAAATAAAAAAAAAATAAATAAATAAAAAAATATCAAAAATAAAATAAATTAAAATAAAACAAAATAAAATAAAATGATATATAATAAAATTTAAAAAAAAATAAAATAATAAAAAAAAATAAAATAAAATAAAGTAAAATAAAATTAGATAAAATTAGATAAAATTAGATAAAATAAAATAAAATAAAATAAAATAAAATAAAATAAAATAAAATAAAATAAAATAAAATAAAATAAAATAAAATAAAATAAAATAAAATAAAATAAAATAAAATAAATTAAAAAAAAGTAAAATAAAATAAAATAAAATAAAATAAAATAAAATAAAATAAAATAAAATAAAATAAAATAAAATATAATAAAGTAAAATAAAATAAAACAAAACAAAATAAAATAAAATAAAATAAAATAAAATAAAATAAAATAAAATTAAGTAAAATAAAATAAAATAAAATAATTTAAAATAAAATAATATAAAATAAAGTAACATAAAATAAAATAAAATAAAATAAAATAAAATAAAATAAAATAAAATAAAATAAAATAAAATAAAATGAAATAAAATAAAATAAAATAAAATAAAATAAAATAAAATAAAATAAAATAAAATAAAATAAAATAAAATAAAATAAAATAAAATAAAATAAAATAAAATAAAATAAAATAAAATAAAATAAAATAAAATAAAATAAAATAAAATAAAATAAAATAAAATAAAATAAAATAAAATAAAATATAGTTAAACAAAATAAAATAAAAAAATATAAAATAAAATAAAATTAAATAAAATAAAGTAAAATTAAATAAAATAAAATTAAAAAAAAAAATAAAGTATAAAAAAATAAAATAAAAATAAAATAAAATAATAAAAAAAATTAAAGAAAGAAACCAAAATAAACTACGGTAGGATGTATCAAGCGAAGACCCTTGAAATGAAAGGAGTGGTGGAATGGCTTAGATAACGACAATTAGCATAAATGTTTCCACAAACAGCAATTATATATCGGGAGAACATGTTTCTGCATGAATGAAATGGAGGACACCGTGACGCTAGGGTTAGCATGTCGCACGCCTGGGTTCAAACACCGGTATAGCATGCCGCAAGCCTGGGTTCAAATCCCGGCATGAACGTCAACCAAAATTTTCAGCGGTGGTTATCCCCTTACTAAAGCTGGCTACATTTGTAAGGCATCCTGCCTTGGTAAAACTTCTCTACCAAGAGGTGACACTATGCGGCGCGCCGTTCGAACTCGGCTTAAAAAAGGAGGCCCCTTGTCATTGAGATCGGACTGCACTCATTGATATGAGAGAAGTATCCCCTGTTTCTTGTTCCTGAATGTTCAGGGGAATTTAATAATTTAGTATATTTCTGAATTTAAAAACCGTCCTTGTAGCAGATCTTTCAACGAGATCGCTGAACAGTTCAACATTCACACATTCTTGATGACGGGCCATGGAGATATCCCAGGGAATTGTGGAACAGACCTGCTTGTGAAACTAGGAATTACATTGCACCTGCCAGGGGAACTGGAATCTACAGGGGATGCCTCAAGCGTTATGGAGACCTAGTCTTCGGAATCAGGCCCGAGGGGCAACAAATGACAGATGTTTATAAAAAGGGTGCACCTTCCAAAATTATGTGGCCTAATCCAGATTTGAAGAGGTCTTCCGCTTTGCTGTCGCTGTCTAGAACAGACGTCAGTGCCTTCATGACAGGTCACTACCTTATAGAAATTCATCTTGACAGTCTGAAGGTTCAAAATAAAGACTTTTGCAGAAGCAGTGATGATGTGGAGGAAGAAAAGACTATAGAACATCTGATGTGTGTGTGTGTGTCCCGCACTGGCAGTCAAAGGGAGTTTCACTTTAGGTTCTCAGGTCTTTAAGAACTTGCGGATGTGAACATTCGCAAGTTGTTTATATCCACCACCCTTGGATGGGGGTATACTAATCTAGTCATTTCGTTTGTAACACCACGAAATATAGATCTAGGACACAATATCGTCTCGACATCCTGAGTCGATCTAGCCATGTCCTTCCATCCGTCCGTCCGTCTGTCAAAATCGCGATAGTGGTCGAACGAGTATAGCTAGCCGATTGAAATTTTGCACACATACTTAATATTGATGTAGATCGTTGGGGTTTGCAAATGGGCCATATCGGTGGAGATTTAGATATAGCTCCCATATAAACCGATCTCCCGATTTGACTTCTTGAGCGCCTGGAAGCCTCAATTTTCATCCGATTTGGCTGAAATTTTGCACGGAGTGTTCTGCCTTGATTTTCAATAAGGGTGCTAAGAACGGTCCAAATCGGTCCATAACCTGATATAGCTCCCATATAAACCGATCTCCTGATTGGACTTCTTGAGCCCCTGATAACCTTAATTTTCATCCGATTTGGCTGAAATTTTGCATGTGGTGTTCTGCCATTACTTACAACAACTGTGCCAAGAACGGTCAAAATCGGTCCATAACCTGATATAGCTCTCATATAAACCGATCTCCTGATTTGACTTCTTGAGCCCCTGTAAGCTTGAATTTTCATCCGATTTGGCTGAAATTTTGCACGTAATGTTCTGTTACGACTTCCAACAATTGTGCAAAGTACGGCCTAAATCGATCAAGAACCTGATATAGCTCCCATAAAAACCGATACCGAACCGAAAGATAAATGGTCACAAATTCTATGCTATGAACGCTTTAATACTATGTTTGTAACCCTAACTCAACTTCAAAAGTTCCATCTAATTGCTATGGTAAAAAAGTCTATTTTCCTATTTTGAATTGCTTCAACGGTGGCAAGACAACAATTCAAGTTGCAGTGTCAATAACTTTATTGCGTCATAAGACGTGCTGAGCAAATGCCTCTAGGCTTTTATGCACCAATCTTCAAGATAAAATCTGCAACGACAACAAACAAGTTTCAACTTACAAGTCGGCAATAAAAGTGGCTGAGAAAATCTCGGTCAATGACAACCACATTGCCACAAAAAAAAATCTAACGCAAATGGCAGAAAAGTGAAGACAAGTGTTGATGGCCAAATGGCTATATCAAAAGCTTTATTTTGAAGAGTTTCGCTAATAGAAAAGAGCTTTTATTGCCGTTATATGAGCTGTGCAACAACATAGAATGTAGTAAACTGCGCGCATGAGCATATCTTAGTGCAATGGAATAAGATTGAATTGCTTAAATTTACCTTGACTGCAGCCGAAGTTTACTGAAGTGGCGGATTGTTGCACATGCGCCTTTTTTTTTGATAGCTTTGAGGTCGTTGTAAATCGTTGCACAAAAGCGGTAAGTATAAAAACAACTTGTAGCTTTGGTAAAACAAGTTCATATATGGAAGTTTGCAATTGTCAAGAAGTTCGAAAATTTTCTTCAAATCGTTTGATAGAAGAAACGTTTAGGCATTATGGAATACATGTTGATCATTCTTACTTTTATGCCCTACACCACTACTGTGGTACAGGGTATTATAACTTAACGCATTTGTTTGTAGCACTCAAAAGGAAGAGAGATAGACCCATTGATAAGTATACTGATCGACTCAGAATCACTTTCTGTTTCGATTTAGCTATGTCCGTCTGTCTGTCCGCCTATCCATTTTAATCTGTGTACAAACTACAGGTCGCAAATTTCATCCGATCGTCTTTAAATTTGGTATGGGCATGTTTTTCGGCCTAGAGACGAAGCCTATTGAAATTGGAAAAAATCGGTCCAGATTTGGATATAGCTTCCATATATATGTTCGTCCGATTTGCAGTAATATAGCAATAAAATGGTCATTTGTCAACCGATTCTCTCGAAATTTGGCAGGAAGGATTTTCTTATGACTCTCAATATTACTGGTGAATTTCATAGAAATCGGTTTAGATTTGGATATAGCTCCCATATATATGTTCGTCCGATTTGCAGTAATAGATCAATAAAATGGCCATTTGTTGACCGAATCTCTTGAAATTTTGTAGGAAGGATTTTCTTATGACTCTCGATATTACTGGTGAATTTCATAGAAATCGGTTCAGATTTATTTATTACTCATATATATATATATATATCGCTCGATTTTCACTCCTAGACCCACTGCAAGCGCATTTATTGAGCCTCGTAGGAGAATTTCCAACATGGATTTCGAAGACTGCACAGCACAAAAACAGCTGTGCATGCCATCACCGCACACATTTGCCGTGGCTTCAATCAGCCCAGGCCATGTGATAGGACGGTCCTCGTGGCACTGGACCTATCGAAGGCATTCGACAAATTATTTGAGGACATTGCCAAGACGTCCCTCCAGCCAGTCCTAAAACGCTGAGTCGCGAATTATCTGTGTGGTTGCCAGTCATTTGTGGAATTTAGGGATAAGAAGTCGAAACACCGTAGAGTGAAACAGTGAGATCCCCAAGGTGGTGTAATATCTCCGGCACTGTTTAACTTCTACCTATCCTCCATTCCACCCCCTCCAGACGGCATAGAGATCGTATCATATGTGGACGATAGTACGATCATGGCATCAGGCCCCCCACCCATTGATAACATTTGCGATAGGTTGAACGTCTATCTCAACGAACTTGCCGCATATTTCGCTGCAAGAAATCTGAAGATATCCGCCACCAAATCTTCAGCCACATTGTTCACTACAAATACACGTGAGGTGAATATTCGATGGTCGATGGAGAAATGATTCCGACCACTAGTGTCCCAAAATACTTGGCGTCACATTTGACAGCTCTTACACATTCTCCCCACATGCCACAGCAATATGCGATACGAGTCAAAAGTAGAAACAAGGTCCTCAAGTCACTTGCTGGCAGCACTCGGGGTGCAGACAAAGAAACCTGGTTGACCACATACAAAGCATTTGGGCGGCCTGTGGTAAGTTATGCAGCGCCAGTGTGGTCTCATCAACTTTGTGACACGCAGTGGAATAATATTCAGATCTGTCAGAATGCCGCCCTCTGAACTGCGACGGGCTGTCTCCTCAGCTCTCATGTGGACCACCTCCATCAGGAGACAAAGATCCTACCAGTGCGAAGACATACATGCAGTCTAAGCAATACCTTTAGGGCTGCTTAGCCCAAATGGTGGGCAGAGACCATCCAAAGCCTTAAGGTAGATCTACATGATCTAGAGCGTGAGGTTCAGCGCTACAAGAGAGAACCTCTAGATCAAGCGGCATATCAAGCAGGTCTAAACAACATTCATGCAGACACGGTAACAGATGCGGTAATTGGCTACCGCCTCAATTCCTACAGAGCTAGGATTGATGCCGACGTACAAGATGTATGTCCCGATTGTAACCAGGGACCGCACGATACACGTCACCTGTTTAACTGCCCGACCAGGCCCACTCGACTCAAACCCAGATGCCTGTGGACGCATCTTAGTCGCAGAGTTTCTAGATCTTGACACTCAACAGAATCATGCAGACGAAAGATAGAACACAATAAACTGCTACAACAACAACAACAAAATTGGTTCAGAATTAGATACAGCCCCACTTTTGTAATTATAGGGTAGGTGTAGGGTATTATAAAGTCGGCACCGCCCGACTGTTGCGTTTCCTTACTGGTTTCAGTATTCAAATTTGCAAAGTGAGTAGGCAATTTTTTATGTTTTTTGTATTTTATAAAAAGAAACCGATCATTCATAAACATTCATAAAGAAACAAAAACTAGTTACAATAACTAAAAAATTTACAAAAAACCATTTTTGTTTGCTATGGTTGATTTTTAACATCTTAAGAAGTCAAACCGGTGTACCGGTTTATATTAGAGGTTTTATCTAGGGAACTATCACCAACGCAAATAAACGCATAACAAATATAAATTACTTACATTTGAAAATGTTTGAAAACAATGCAACAAACTATTTCTATTTTAACAAAATTACCTGAAATTAAAAAGAAAAAAATTATATAAATAAATAATTATAATTATAAAAATTAAAAATAAAAAAAAAAAACAAATTTAAAAAATTTAAGCTCAACTCCCTATCAGAAAACCTTTCAACTAAATAATGTCTCCTCTATGGGTTACTTATTTCAAACCAGCTGCATCCTATGGAAATTTACCACCCAGCAGATATTCAGTGCCCTGCAAACCCATAAAAGTTTAGCTCTGAAAACTAGTATAAGTAGAATTTCGTTAATAATTCAAAAACTTGCATAAATATGCAACCGAGCAAACATTAAAGTTGAAATTCCCCGCCGAAAAAAGTGTATTTATATACAAATGTCCACCAGAAAACAACAATACCCTAAGAGAGTTAATGCAAATGTCGAACAGAAACTAACATAATTATATCTTGGTCATGGCCATGTGAAAGCATAATTTGTTTTTTTTCTCTTATCGACCAGACCTATTAAAATAAAATATAGTGATGCTAATGTGTTTTACTAGTCACTCTAGAAACTTAAAATCTTTCTAGAATTAAGATAAAAAAAAACTAAAGCAATTAAAAAAATCATAATAATTTTAGAAACTTGAAAATGAAGGCGCATGCCAAGATTTAGGGGAAAGAGATAATTTAAGACAATTTTTATGGGAAAAAATTTTAGAATATAAGAGTATCAGAATTTACACTTTGAAAATTTATATTATAACTAGGAATTAAATAAAAAATAAATTAAAATAAAAAAAAATATAATAAAATAAAATAAAAAAAAATAAAATAAAATAAAATAAAATAAGATAAAATAAAATAAAATAAAATAAAATAAAATAAAATAAAATAAAATAAAATAAAATAAAATAAAATAAAATAAAATAAAATAAAATAAAATAAAATAAAATAAAATAAAATAAAATAAAATAAAATAAAATAAAATAAAATAAAATAAAACAAAATAAAATAAAGTAAAATCAAATAAAATAAAAAAATAAAATAAAATAAAAATAATAAAGTAAAATAAAATAAAATTAAATATAAAAAATATAATAAAATAAAATAAATAAAATAAATAAATAAATAAATAAAATAAAATAAAATAAAATAAAAAAAATAAATAAATAAAGTAAATAAAATAAATAAAATAAAATAAAATAAAATAAAAAAATTAAATAATAAAACAAAAAAAAATAAAATAAAATAAACAAAAAAAAAACATAAAATAATATAAAAAAAAATAAAATAAAATAAAATAAATAAAATAAAATAAGATAAAATAAAATAAATAAAATAAAATAAAATAAAATAAAATAAAATAAAATAAAATAAAATAAAATAAAATAAAATAAAATATAATATAATAAGATATAATAAAATAAAATATAATAAAATAAAATAAAAAATTATAAAACATAATAAAATAAAATAAAATTTAATAAAATAATATAAAATAAAACAACATAAAATAAAATAAAATAAAATAAAAAATAAAATAAAAAATAAAATAAAATAAAATAAAATAAAACAAAATAAAAAAAATATAATATAATAAAATTAAATAAAATATAATGGTTGCCCAAAAAGTAATTGCGGATTTTTCATATAGTCGGCGTTGACAAATTTTTTCACAGCTTGTGACTCTGTAATTGCATTCTTTCTTCTGTCGGTTATCAGCTGTGACTTTTAGCTTGCTATAGAAAAAAAGTGTAAAAAAAGTATATTCGATTAAAGTTCATTCTAAGTTTTATTAAAAATACATTTCCTTTCTTTTAAAAAATCCGCAATTACTTTTTGGACAACCCAATAAAATATAATACAATAATATAACGAAACTAAAACAAATTAAAAAAAAATTAAATTAAATAAAAATAAATTAAATTAAATAAATTTTATATAAAAAAAAACAATTTGTGTTTGTTTTTTTGTTTGTATGTTTGTTTATGTGTTCCTTATAGACTCAAAAGCGGCTGAACCGATAGTCATGAAATTTTCACTGATGGTGCAAAACGATCCCGTGATGAAAATAGGGTACTAAAATTTTCGACCTTTCCTTACCCTAATTTTCAGAAATGCCAGATTTCGGTGATGGGTGGTGCGATTTAAGCAAAATGTTGTGTGCTCTCTTAAAATAATCTAAAAATAAAAATTTGGTATCCAAATTTTGGATGGGGTACCTAGGGGGGCCACCCCACCCGAAAAACCTACCAAATATGTATTTAGACCAATCACGACAATATGAGACTCAAATGAAAGGTATTAAGGATGAGAAAACGTATCTGATATCCATTTGGCGGACCAAGTGTTAGGGGGACCACCCCAACCCCCAAAACTCCCCTAAATCGAACATATTTACCGACCATGGCAATATGGGACTCAAATAACGGTATTAGCCAGTAGAATACGAATCTGATATCCAAATGTGGGACTACGTTTCTGGGGGTCCATCTCTTCCCCAAAACACCCCCCCAACAATGCTTTATTGCTGACTATGGCAATATGGGGCTTAAATAAAAGGTATGTGAGTGTAGAATACGAATATGATATCCAAATGTGGGGACAATTTGGGGGACCGCTCCTACCTAGGGGGGTCACCCCACCCCCAAAACCTACCAAATATGTATTTAGACCAATCACGACAATATGGGACTCAAATGCAAGGTATTTAGGATAAGAAAACGTATCTGACATCCATTTGGCGGACCAAGCGTTAGGGGGGCCACCCTAACTCCCAAAACTGCCCTAAATCGAACATATTTACCGACCATGGCAACATGGGACTCAAATAAAAGGTACTTGCGACTAGAATACGAATCTAATATCCAAATGTGGAACCAAATGAACTCATAAAAGGTATTTGTGTGTAGAATTTAAATCTGATACCTGGGGGTCCACCCCTTTCCTAAAATACCCCCCAAACAAGACTTATTTGCTGACTATGGCAATATGGGGCTTAAATAAAAGGAATTTGAGTGTAGAATTCGAATCTGATACCCAAATGTGGGGCTAATTTGGGGGACCGCTCATACATAGGGGGGCCACCCCACCCCCAAAACCTACCAAATATGTATTTAGACCAATCACGGCAATACGGGACTCAAATGAAGTGAATTTATGATTAGAAAACGTATCTGATATCCAATTGGCGGACTAAGTGTTAGGGGGACCACCCCAACCCCCAAAACTCTCCTAAATCGGACATATTTACCGACCATGGCAATATGGGACTCAAATGAAAGATACTTGCGAGTAGAATACGAATCTGATATCAAAATGTGGAACCAAATGAACTCATAAAAGGTATTTGTGTGTAGAATTTAAATCTGATACCTAAATATGCGACCAAGTGTTTGGCGGGAAGCCTCTCTCTCCAAAACCATCCCCCAAAGGGGACAAATTTACGACCTTAGCAATATGGGGCTCAAATGAAAGGTCTTTGGAAGTAAAGAAGGCATTTGACATCAATATTAGGGAATAAGTATCTATGGGGCCACCCCACGCTCATAACACCACCCATATGGAACGTATTTGCTGACCATTGCAATATGGGGCTTAAATAAAAGGTTTTTAGGAGTACACCACGCATCTGATAAATATATTAAAAGGCCCAGTTCATGAGTGGCCATCCCTCGAAACACCCCCCAAACCGAACATGTTTACCGTCTATGGAAATATGAGGCTCCAATGAAAAGTAATTGGGAGTAAATCCGGGAAACGTCCCACCTCCATAACAACCCCCACACAGGACTTTTTTGCTAGCCATGGCAATTTGGGTTTTTAAGAGAGTGGAGCTCGATATTGATAGTTTTTAGAGCCCATACCCCAAACCGGACATATTTGCTGACTTTTGCAATAAGGGTTTTAAGTAAAAGGTATTTGAGATTAGAGAACGAAGTTGATATCCAATTTTAAGGCCAATGGCAGGTTTGAGGATTCAAATAAAAAATGATATTTGAGAGTAAAGCTCGATGCTGATATATTTTCAGGGCTAAGTGTTAGAGCGACCACCCCACTCCCCAAAACGCACCTAAATCGGACATATTTACCGACCAGGTCAGTGTGGGGCTCAAATGAAAAGTATTGGGGAGTAGAGAATGAAATTTAAACTCACTTCCGCGACCAATTTTCTGGGTGTCTACCCCTTCCCCACACCATTTGTTTTGCCACACCACGGTGTCTAATTTTACCTTATTTTTCAATAAAAATACTATAAAAATTTATTTTATTTGATTTTTTTTTTCTTAAATCTGCAAGAATAACACAGTAAAAAGGATGTTCGAAAGACCTCAAAACTTAACAAATCAAACTTAACACTATAATACACACAATTATATCATTTGCCATGACTACAGATAGCCATAGTCCTGTTTGATCATATCCGCAGCTTTCTCGGCAATCATATAGGTCGGCCCATTGGGATGTCCGGCTATAATTTTGGGCATAATACTGGCATCAACCACTCGCAACTTCTCTATGCCATAGACTCGCAGACGGGGGTCTACCACAGCTTGTCTATCCCATTTGGGACCCATTTTCACGGTGCCCGATTGATGGAAAATGGTAAAGGTGAAAAAGCGTGCATAGCACTCCAAATAGGGGCGCGAGTTAATTGCACCATATTTTTGGCATTCGGGAATTGGTTTGGCCAACACTTGGGCATTTATTTTACGCATAGCGGGATAGTTCATTAAATCCAAGGATTTCTGCAGACCCCTTACGGTGATATCAAGATCATAGGGATCATGGAAGTAATTGGGATAGATAAGAGGATATGTCTTGGGATCCTTACTGCTGAGCATAATGCGTCCCCGACTGCGAGGTTGTAGCATCATGGGAAATATCAAAAACTTGTTGACCTCATAGTCGAGTATGTCATCGTAAAGAGCATGGTAGATGTCATAGCGCATTCCAAGGGCTCTAACGGTGGCCGGGTTGGCGTCCAAACCTCCGCTGATCAAAAACAGTTCCATGTCAGGCCAGCCATCCGATTCCGTGGGATGATCCAGGTCGTAAAACGCTATGCCCTCAATGCCATCTGGTATGGAGAGTGTACTATTTTGGGTGTGCAGCAAAAGCAGTTCATTGACATCGAAAAATTGCTCAGTCTTTAAGGTGGTTGTATTGGTTAGAAAGCTCAAAACGGGGGCTATGTGGTCCTGCAGATTAAAGCCTACAGCCAAATCGGCCAAGGGCTTTATACCGACCTCGCGCAAATGTTTGGCTGGCCCTATGCCAGATAACATCAAAAGCTGGGGGCTATTAATGGCCCCGGCCGATGATATCACCTCTCTGCGGGCTCGAATTTGATAAGACTTACCCCCCGACTCGAAGGCCACTCCATAGGCTGCCTTTGTCTTGGGCTCAATTAAAATTTTGGTAACAAAAGCCCGCTTTTTGATATGCAAATTGGGACGTTTGCCTTTGATGGGATACAAATAGGCGCGATTGGCACTCCAGCGATAGCCCCCATTGGTGGTGGTTTGTATGTAGGAAATGCAGGTCTGCCTTTTGCCATTGTAATCGCACAGAGGTAGACCATCCTCTTGACCAGCCTTGACAAAGGCCTTCACCAGCTGCGAGCGTCTTGTGGGGTAAGTGACTTTTACAGGACCTTTACGACCCACGAACTCAGGTTCAGCATCGGGTACTAGGGAACCTTCCAGTTTCTTAAAATACGGCTTGACTTCTTCATAACTCCAGCCCTCATTGCCCATGCGGGCCCAGTTGTCATAATCACGGCGATTGCCACGAGTATACATCATGGCATTCAGCACTGAAGATCCACCCATCACCTTGCCTCTGGGAAACAGGCAGCGTCTGTTGTTAACACCCAGACAATATTTGTCCGAAGGCTCTGTGGCATAACCCCAATTAATGTCGGGATTCAATTTCAACATTTGGGCAACAACAGGTATGTCCAAAATTAAAGATTCAGGACCACCGGCTTCTAGCAGTAAAATCTTCCAATGGGGATTTTCGGAAAGCCGAGCAGCCAGAGTACAACCAGCAGTACCAGCTCCCACAATTATGAAATCGTATTCCTTTAGTAGCTGCACATTATTATCCATTGCCTCCAGAGATTCTCCAACGCCTCCTATTTGAATAAATTCCCAAAGCACCGAGAAAAGACTGGGATTGGGAGTTTGACCGAGGGCATGGCGTCCCAGCAAGCTCAGCAGAATTAGAAGGGTCCAAGGTTGAGAAGCCTTCATGACGATGATTGTGATGGGACTTCTTGAATTTTCTTTGCTGCTTAGAGGTTTAGTTACTTTAAACGGACTTCAAACAACTGTGAGCCGTGTATAACATTTCGAGTATCTTAAAATGTTAGATTAGATCATTTTTTTCATTTCGATTACTATTAAATCTGGTTTAGCGTTCTAACTTACGCATCAATGAAGTTGCCCTACACTTGATAAAGTCAAACGACCGAATTTATTGTATGGTTTGCGACGATATTGGAGGAAGGAGTCTAAATAGTTGGCAAAATTATGTCTGTGAATAATTTAAACTTCGCAGGCAAACCTGCAGGGAAGAGCCACCTTGACTTCAATATATTAGTGAAACTTGTTTGGCTTTCATCCCCCAAGTTTCTACGTTTTCTACAATGGGGAATGGGATTTTCATTACAAATAGTTTACACATTTTTCTCATCATACTAACCCGAAGCTTCATGTTTCGAAGAGTGAAATATTGACTCATCAATAATCAAAAATTTTCAGAGCATTAGTTTCTGTAAGCCGTTAAAAAAATATTTCCGTCGTTACCACAAAAGGAGGCCGACTATCTGTAGCCTCACCTGGCCACTATTTTCACAACATGCCTAGGATTTGCATATACTACGAAAGCCTAGCATGAGGCAAGGGTGGTGTTTATACCCAAGCCCGGCAAGGCAAGTTATGCGACACCAAAGGCCTACAAAACCCATAAGCCTTACGTCCTTTCTATTCAAAACCATGGAGCACATTATTAAACGTGGATACCATGATAAAGAGTAGGACATCCAGCGAACTGCTCAAATACAAACAGCATGCCAATGTCAAGGGAAGGTCGGTGGAGACTGCCCTGTACGAGGTGCCAAGACGTACATATTGGCGGTTGGCATTCACACCGAGAGGGCGTTTAATAATGTGCGGACCGACACATTGATCCAATCCTTATACCAGTACCGGAGGGACCGGGTCCTTAGAGACTGGATAAACCGTATTCTAAAGAACAGGTGGATAAATTGCGGGTCCCATAAGGGACGCCAAACGGAGCATTTTATCGCCACTACTATGGGTGACCACAATAAACGACCTATTATGGATGATGACTGAGGAGGGATTTGAACCCGTCTGCTATGCAAACGATGTTATAATACTTCTAAGGGGTAAGGAGCAGAAGGACCGAAATGGTCTTGCATATGGCATATGACTGGACTAGACCCAGGGCTCTCAATGTTAACCCAGAGAAGACTGAAATATGCCTGTTCACGAGGAAGACCAAGGTGGGCCAATTTGACACACCACGTTTCCTCAACAAAATTTCGATATCTGACAAGGTCAAATGCTCAGGAGTGATCTTAGATAGAAAACTTAATTGGAAGTGTCACATACAGGAGCTTACTGAGAAGGCTCACAGATGCTGGGCACTATGAAGACCGGCCGTAGACTCGAAGTGGGGCCTGAATCCGAGGAAATTATTGACATTTGTCTTTAATCTCTGGATGTCAAAATTGGGGGAGAAAAACATTAGCCGTAAGTCGATTCCACATACGAACGGTTCGGGCAAAATAAGAATTCCCTCTATAATGCATTGTGCGGTCCGCTGGCCAATCAATTAAAAACGTTTGTGAGTTCCTGGAATGTCTAATATCCTTGAGAAACATCCTTACATCAGGAATAAGAAGACGAAAATCAGATGAACACACACCATGAAAGTACCGATAGAGCAGCGCCAAACAAACCACATTGCGACGATGTTCAAGGAAGGCAAGAGAGTTGGATACCCTACCGTCCCCAATTAACGCCATCGCTCTCCTCTTTACACAGGCCGGTAGCTCAAGGGATGATTTTGAAGCTCCAGCCCTTAAATGTGAGTTGTACTCCATTTTCGATCTTATAAATGTGGTGTAGATGTTAAGACGATCAGACGAAGTGAAGTAATTCTTACACCGTTTAAGGAAGCCTAAACACTTGAATGCTTCTTTCGACACTTCAAATACATGTTTAGCCCAAAGGACATCACTTTCAATTTTCATGCTCAGAACATCAAGAGCTTCTGACTGCTCAACATTTATACCATTAATAGACAGAGATTATCGTTATAGGTCAGCGAATCATTTGTGTGACCACAAGCAGCAGAAGACTCAGTCTTCTGTGCATTTAAATCTACTCGATTCATTTGACCCCATTCAGAAATGGCCAGCAATCCCTGGCAGAATGTATCATCCATAACCCTCCTCTTGTCCTCAATCTCGCGAAGACTCGGCCTTTGGTCGAACGACAGAGATTACTGTCATCCGCAAATGAGTAGATCTGATTCGACGTCTGCCTCAACAGATCGTTGATTAAAATAAGAAAATGACAAGGAGAAAGAACAGAGCCCTGGAGTACTCCTGCGGTCAATTAATGCTCATTGGATGAGAACCCAACTATAACGACTCGTACAGTGCGATCTTTGAGAAAGCTCGAAATAAATCGGACGAAGCTATTACCGACCCCAAATGCGACAAGCTTTGATAGTAGTGCACCGTGCCAGATCCTATCAAAGGCCTTGGAGATATCCAGAACGACAACCTTACTCTCACCAAACTGGTGGATTGAGCGACTCCAACATTCCGACAAAAGTGCCATGAGGTCGCCCGTAGAGCGATTTCTAGGGAACCCATGCTGTTGGTCGCTAAAAAGGTCACTGACTCTAAATACATCACCAGATGGTGATTAACCATGCTCTCCATAACCTAGGAGAGAGTGGAGCATATCGCAATTGGCCAACAATTCGCAGTGTTGTTTGCCTCACCCTACTTGGCTATTGGCTGAACGTTCGCAAGCTTCCAATGCGCCTGGAAGACTTCCGCACGGTGGGCAAGATTGAAAAGGTTGCGTAATGGACGAGCAAGCGTCGAAGAACCGACAGATGTGCCATGAGGTCGCCCGTAGAGCGATTTCTGCGGAACCCATACTGTTGGTCGCTAAGAAGGCCATTTCACTCTAATGGTGATTAACCATGCTCTCCATAACCTTGGAGAGAGTGGAGCATATCGCAATTGGCCAACAATTCGCAGTGTTGTTTGCCTCACCCTACTTCGGTATTGGCTGAACGTTCGCAAGCTTCCAACGCGCCGGGAAGACTCCCGCATGGTAGGCAAAGTTGAAAAGGTCGCGTAATGGACGAGCAAGCTTCGAAGAACACTTACGCAAGACAAGTGTTGATATGCCCTCCGGGCCCGGGGATTTATTTACGTCTAAATTCTCAAGAAACCTTTTAACACCACGAGTTCGTAAAAATTTCTGGGGCATGACGCCAGATACGCTTAAGATTGAGAAGAGTAGTTGCTATTCAGCAGGGAAGAGTTCCCTGCAAATTTATCAGCCAACAGGTTAGCCTTATCAACCGAGTCAGTGAACTTTTGATCATCCACGAACGACCAAAGCCCTTACTTCCTCGTGTAGAAGCAAGAACCTTAGTACGCAGACGCTGTTCGTAAAGAAATTTTTCGAGCCTAAGCACATTGGCACACGAAGATCTTGTCTGCTTGCGTAGCAGTTCAGTATTGGCATTTTTATTCAAGCGCCAGTTCCAGAATGCCACCTCTTTCGATCTGACAGCATGTCTGGTGAAACCAACTTTTTTCGTTTGATTTAGCCGTTATAGTCTAAACAGGAATAAATGTCCCCATTCTATTTCAAATTATCTTCTCAATCATTATCGAGTTAATGCTGCCAGCGGCACAGTCTTGGACTGACGGAACCATAGTATTGCCATCTGGAAGGTTATACAGGTGGGTCAAAGCTAGAGGACAGAGTGGCCCTACGGGTCTACATTGAGAATCCAGGGACAGAGATCTGTTTTAGACAGTCTGACTATAATACGGTCCTGAAGACGAGAATCCGGGCGATCACGGAATGCGTGAATTGGTGTGGTACTAAAGCGAGGACGTCGAGTGTGAACATCTTTAGGGATAGTAAAATGGCCATAAGGGCAATAACAACCAGGAGGGTAAGGCCACCAACAGTCTTGCAGTGTAGGAAGGAGTATAACGCCTCCTCTTAGGATGGCATAATCCGCATCGTTTGGGTGCCGGGTCATAACGGACTAAGGAGGAATGAAAGGGCAGACGATTTGGCAGTGAAGGCCAGCGAAATGACGTCTTTTATAACTCTTTTTAATTTTGTAATTTTTTTTTTATAATTTTATTATTTTTTTTGCTTTTTTTCCATTTTTTTATAATTTTTTTAAATTTTTTCATACATTTTTTAAAAAGTTATTTTGTTGTAAATTTTTTAATTGTTTTTTTTTATTAAAAATATTTAATTTTTATTTTTTTCTAATTTTTTGTTTTATTTTTTTATAAATTTATTTTCAAATTTCAATTTTGTTTTATTTTTTAAAATTTTTTTTTTATTTTTTTTAATCTTAATAAAATTATTTTTTTTATTTTATTTATTTTTTGTACATTCCTAAAATTTGTGTTAAATTTTTGAATCGCAACAATTGCTGTAGCGCTTTCAACATTCGTTTTTCCTTCTCCAACATAGTTTTGGAAATCTTGTATATCTTGTATCTGGCGAACAGTATGCATTAGTCTATACAATCGCAGTTTTAACGCTAATAATTTTTTCCATTTTTTTTATAATTTTTTTAAATTTTTTCATAAATTTTTTAAAAAGTTATTTTGTTGTAAATTTTTTAATTGTTTTTTAGTTTTTTTTTATTAAAAATATTTTAATTTTTATTTTTTTCTAATTTTTTGTTTTATTTTTTTATAAATTTATTTTATAACCCTTTTTTATTTTATTTTTAATTTAATTTTTTAAAATATTTAAAACTCTTTTTATTTCTTTTATAGTTTTTTGGCTTTTTTTCAATTTTGTTTTATTTTTTAAAATTTTTTTTTTATTTTTTTAAATTTTTTTTTATTTTTTTTTTATTTTTTTTTTGGTTTTTTAAAATTTTTTTTTTTATTTTTTTTAATCTTAGTAAAATTATTTTTTTTTATTTTATTTTTTTTTTTTTGTACATTCCTAAAATTTGTGTTAAATTTTTGAATCGTAACAATTGCTGTAGCGCTTTCAACATTCGTTTCACCTTCTCCAACATAATTTTGGAAATCTTGTATATCTTGTATCTGGCAAACAGTATGTATTAGTCTAAACAATCCCAGTTTTAACGCTAATAATTGCTACAAATGAAAGTGATTTTGTTTTTGTTCTAAAAATAAGAACCGGTAAAATAATCGTAATACAAAAGAATATATATTGATGATAACTTTGTGAGACTGTCACATGAAACTTTGAAGAAAACTTAAGCATTTTTTTATATCTTATCTAACTGGCGACTAAACAACCAGCTTTATGAATGGAGTAATGTGTATGTATTTTGGCAGAATATTTATTAGGATATCAGGTTTAATGCTACACAGGTAGGGCAATTTTGACAGTATTTTGACAAAGGTATCAAAGGAATCTTAGGTGAAAAATGAAAGGGAGATATAGAAGGCGATTGAATACCAAGCCGAAATCTTGTTAAGTAACATCTGACAATCGGTGAAGTGAATATAGGCTTGGCATCCAATTACTTCACTCGCACTATTGTAGCAAAGTATCCCTTAAAATGGTTGCTCCTAAGATAACTTAGATATTAAAAGTCGTTGAAGCATTTGCTGCATAATAATCATCGAACGAAGATCTTAAAGTGGAGATGAGATTTCGTGTATAATTTTTTTTTAACTTTATTACAGTTCTTTTTTCAAACAAAAACAGACCATTTCAAAAAGATTTTATTTAATGCCAGTCCCACTAACTTTTGTCAAGTGAGTGACTCGAGTCACTGAAACATCTGTTGTTCCTTTATGAAATCAGACATAAGAGCAAACGAAACCACCTCGCTTTCAGTTACACAAAGATAGTGGGACAGGCAGTCAAAATTTTTTTTGGAAAAAAAAATAAGAAAAAATATTTAGAAAAGTAAATATAATTTTCACTGTGTCAAATTTCAGTGAAATCGGATTATAAATGCGCCCTTTACGGGCCCAGGTCTATATGACAGCTATATCCAAATCTGGACTGATTTGGGCCAAGTTGCAGAATAATTTCGGAGACCCCAACACAACTCACTGTCCCAAATTTCGGGGAAATCGGGCAATAAATGCGCCTTTTATGGGCGCAAAACCTTAGATCGAGAAATCGGTCTATATGGCAACTATATTCAAATCTGGTCCGATCTGTTCCATATTGCAGAAATATGTCAAGGAGCTTAAATTAACTCACTGTCCCAAATTTCGGCGACATCGGGCAATAAATGCACCTTTTATGGGCCTAAGACCCTAAATCAGATGATCGGTCTATATGGCAGCTATATTCAAATCTGAACCGATCAGGGCCAAATTGAAGAAAGATGTCGATGGGCCTAAAACAACTCACTGTCCCAAATTTCAGCATAATCGGATAATAAATGTGGCTTTTATGGGCCTAAGAACCTAAATCTGAGGATCGGTCTATATGGCAGCTATATCCAAATCTGGACCGATCTAAGCAAAATTAACGAAGAATGTCGAAGGGCCTAACACAACTCACTGTCCCAAATTTCAGCAAAATCGTGTAATAAATGTGGCTTTTATGGGCTTAAGAACCTAAATCTGAGGATCGGTCTATATAGCAGCTGTATCCAAATCTGGACCGACCTGTGCCATATTAACGAAGGATGTCAAAGGGCCTAACACAAATCACTATCCCAAATTTCAGTGAAATCGTGTAATAAATGTGGCTTTTATGGGCCTAAGACCCAAAATCGGCGGATCGGTTTATATGGCAGCTATATCGAAATCTGGACTGATCTGGGCAAAATTAACGAAGGACGTTCGGGGGCCTAACACAACTCTCTGTCCCAAATTTCAGAAAAATCGGATAATAAATGTGGCTTTTATGGGCCTAAGACCCTAAATCGGCCGATCGGTCTATATGGGGACTATATCAAGATATAGTCCGATATAGCCCATCTTCGAACTTAACCTGCTTGTGGACAAAAAAAGAATCTGTGCAAAGTTTCAGCTCAATATCTCTATTTTTAAACACTGTAGCGTGATTTCAACAGACAGACGGACGGACATGTCTAGATCGTCTTAGATTTTTACGCTGATCAAGAATATATATACTTTATAGGGTCGGAAATGGATATTTCGATGTGTTGCAAATGGAATGACAAAATGAATATACCCCCATACTCCGGTGGTGGGTATAAAAATAAAAAATTTAGAGAGTGACAGCGGAATAACCGAGGGCAGGAGTAAAACGAACAACACAAAGCAGCGCGAGCCGCACAAAGAAATAAAAACACCACCACCCGAAGCAAAGCACTTGCGTTGGCTGGTTATGGATATATTTTTGTTGTTGTTATATGTTGGCTTGCAAAGAGTGCCTTTCAACAACAAATTTGTACTTTGGGTCGTTGAGTTTCAAAATAAATTGTTGCAGGAAAATTAACAATTTTCGTAGTTGTTTTTTCGACCAAAGTTGTTGTTTTTCAAATTTATTTTTATCTGTGTATTTTCAATTAGTTTGCACCAATAACTTTGAGTCGAATTTCACTTTTACAAGCTTTTCGTCTACTAATGTTTTTCATCTGTGTTTATTAACAATGTGTCTATATATTTGAAAGCATTTATCCGTCAAATATCATCAGATTTGGATATAGCTTCCATATATATATTCGTCCGGTTTTGAGAAATATTGCACTTAAGTGCTCATTTGTAAACCGATTCTTTCAAAATTTGGTAGCAAGGATCTTCTCTTGACTCTTGGCATTACTGGTGAATTTCATAGAAATCGGTGAAGATTTAGATATAGCTCTCATATGTATATATATATGAGATATATACATAAAATTCAATTTGTTTGTTTGTTTCTCTGTTTGTTTGCTTGCTCCGTATAGACTCAAAAACGGCTGAACCGATTACCTTGAAATTTTCACAGATTGTGTAGGTTGGTCTGGAATGAAACATAGGCTATATAATTTTTTGATAGCGAGAGGGGGACGGACCCTCCCCCTTCCCCAAAAGTAGTACCCAAAAAATAAAATTGGATCAATCTGGACAATATGGGATTTAAATGAAAGGTATTCAAGAGTTAAATTAATAAAGTTGGGTTCAAGTAACTGGGGGGCCGCCCCAGCCCAAAACCCCTTAAAATAGGTTTTTTTGTCGATCATTACAATATGGGACTCAAATGAAAGGTATTCGGGAGTAGATTACGAATATGGTCAGGAGGTCAGAAGGTTGGAATAGGCT
Source organism: Stomoxys calcitrans (assembly GCF_963082655.1). NCBI lineage: Eukaryota > Metazoa > Arthropoda > Insecta > Diptera > Muscidae > Stomoxys > Stomoxys calcitrans. The sequence goes on along the minus strand of NC_081555.1, from coordinate 13,563,944 downwards.
TTATAATTTATTGATAACGGAAGGGGGCGGACCCTCCACCGTTACTCCAAAAACACCACCCAAAATCAAAAGTGGAACGATATGGACAATATAGGTATCAAATGAAAAATATGCGGGAGTAGATAACGAATCTGTCATGCACATTCATGTCAAAGTATAGGGGGTCACCCCATCCCCACAAAAACGCCCAAAATGGGGACATTAGTCAATCAAGGATATATGGGACTCGGTTTGTTTGTTCCCTATAGACTGAAAAACGTCAGAATCGATTTTCTCGAAATTTTCGCATATTGTGTAGGTTAGTCTGAAAGGAAACACAGGCTATATAATTTTTCAGTATCGGAAGGGGGACGGACACTCCCCCTTATGCCAAAAACACAACCCAAAACCAAAAGTGGAGCGAACGGGACAATATAGGTATGAAATGAATGGTATTGGAGAGTATAATACGAATATGGTTTTAAAATTTGAGTCTAAGTACCCATCGGGCCGCCTCAACCCCAAAACTTCCCCAAACTGACATATTGGACGTTCATTTCAATATGGGGCTCAAATGAAAGGTATTCGGGAGTAGATTTCGAATCGGGCATACAAAATCAGATCGAAGTATAGGGGGTCGCGCCACCCCTCAAAAAGGCCATTTGACCCATTATGACTATATGATACTTGCCTGAAGGGATTTTCTTAAAATTTTCATAGATTGTGTACGTTTGTCTGGAAGGAAACATAGGCTACATAATTTTCAGATATCGGGTGGAGGCGGAACCCTACCCTTACCCCTAAAACGCCACCCACATCCGAAAGTGGTCTGATGTGTACAATAAAACGAATATGGTTTTAAAATTTTGGTCCAAGTAACAATGTCTGAGGGAGGGATGGCTCCCTTAATGAGAACATTATTACCCTAAGAAAGAACATTACCACCAGGAACCGAGGAGGGGCAAATCGGAGTGCTTTCCGATTCAAATTCAAACTCAATGATTAGGAACCTTTTTTTATAGCCGTGTCATATCATGTGGCCCATATTGGTCTATAACTTGTTATAGCTCCTATATATTCGAAAAAGTCATTCAAAGAATTTATCACCTGCGATCCATGGTGGAGGATGAATAAGATTCGGCCCCGCCGAATTTAAAGCACTTTTAGAAGTTTTGCAATAATTTATGTTTTTTTTAATTTGGTTTTTTTTTTTAACTAACTCTAGCTAGAATTTTTCCCAGACAGCTTTATTATTTTTCTCAGCAGTCTTCGATGAAGGAATTAACAAGAATACTGGTTTTGAACCATATGTTCCACATCGGTGATGTAAACTTTACAAATATTGCGTTACAGCTTTCATATAAAACTTAATTCAATGCAAAATCTTATACGATCCAAAGATCGATTATAAATTCGAAGCGGAACCTCTAGGTTCAAGGTCAATTCTAAGCATCATAACCAACTTTAGCTGCTTGGGTGTATTAAGAAGGCTTATAAATTGGATAGTATGCTGCTCTTAATTTCATAAATATTTTGGCTGTGTAGGGCTTACATGGAAATTGCAAAAGAAAAAATGTTCTGCCATAGCAGCCCCTTAAAAGGATTTCTGTTTTGTGGAAGTAACTAAAGGATCTGAGTTAAGCAGTCTTTTAAGACAGCCCCAAGACAGATACGTCTATTGTTGATAATCCAAATGCTACAACCATTTTAGTAGGGTTATATAAACTAATGGCGGATGGCGGAAGTAGCTCTGGAATATACAGCCGCCCAAGAAGGATACCATTTTTTTACAAATCGCTGAAGTCTTAAGAGACTTTTTTTAAACTTTTATCTACTAAAACTTCCCAAGCAGGACATCAATGTGCTAATAGTCAACAAAAATTTTGAGAGTTCTTGTAAAGTCCTTGGAAAGCTTTCTGCTGTTAAACTTTCTAGTAGCAAGACAATTAGAAAAACCTTCATCTAATTTCACTGCAACTTTTTTTTATTAAAAATTAGTTCTAGCCATTTGATTTGCAAAATCACTAGCTTAGGAAAGGGATTTGACAATAGAGGATATAAATTCTAATAATTATGTTAAAGGGACTTCCCCTTCAATGAAATACACATCTCCAGAGATTCAATAACAATCATCGAATATTACCTAATTCATACTAAAACTGGATAAACTATTTGCATTTCAAATGTATTCTATAAATAAATAACCATCCACTCCACTCCAGATGTCTATGTAACTTTTGTTTTCACCCTTAGTTCTCTGAGAAGGCACCATAGCTAAAACACGTAAGCAAGAGGAACAATATCTAAAACATCAATAATACCATATAACTAAAAAAAAAATATTTCGTGAATCCAATAAAAGGCTGTTTAATTTCAATAAACCAGATTTCTATAACACTAGTCTACAAAAAAATTCACACAGTTTACTCTCGTCATTCTGAAGATAAAAAATAAAAGGTAAAACCATGATGTATGGTAGAGAAAAATAACAACGCTTACAAACATCACAAAAAAATTTTTATTTTTATGGGAAAATTTTGTAAATTCCTATTCCTTTTAAAAAATGTCATTTCCATTGACTATTTTCCAAAAATTTTATTTCGCAAAAAAATTCTACCCAAATTTCATTTCTATAGCAAATTATTTCAATATTTCATTTTCACAGAAAATTTTTTAAAATCTAGTTTTTTTTATTATTTTTTTTTTTTTGTATCGGGATGGTCCCTCAAACATTTCGTATTTGTCAAAATCCCCAAAAACCTTTCATTTGAGCCCCATATTGATATGATCGGAAAATAATTTCAGTAAAGGCGATGCTTTACGGTTTACCCACAAACACTTGGCCCCAAAACTGAATTCCTTTTCTACTCTCAAATACCTCAAATGAAATTCCATACTGTCATGATGGGTCAAATAACCCAAAAAACGCTTAAAACAAATTGGAATGTCATTTTCTAATCTATTGGGTTGCCCAAAAAGTAATTGCGGATTTTTTAAAAGAAAGTAAATGCATTTTTAATAAAACTTAGAATGAACTTTAATCAAATATACTTTTTTACACTTTTTTTCTAAAGCAAGCTAAAAGTAACAGCTGATAACTGACAGAAGAAAGAATGCAATTACAGAGTCACAAGCTGTGGAAAAATTTGTCAACGCCGACTATATGAAAAATCCGCAATTATTTTTGGGCAACCCTTTCATTTGAGTCACATACAACCATTGTATGACTGCTTGGGGGAATTTTGTGGTCGGAGAGGCCCGTTCGATACTTAGACTACAATTTGAAGATCATATTCGTAATCTACTCTCCAATATAATATGATACCCATATTGTTCCGATTGGTCCACTTTTGATTTTGGGTTGTGTTTTTAGAGTAAGGGGGAGGGTGCGCCTTCTTCTGATGGCGATAAAACTATATAACCTATGTTTCCTTACAGACCAACCTGCACAATCTGTGAAAATTTCGACAAAATCGGTTCTGAGTCTATACCGAACAACCAAACACAGCGACTCACATATAGTCATGATTGGCTTATATGGCCATATGGTGGATTTTGGGGTTGGGATGTCGTAATCTATTCCCTAAAACCTTTCATTTGTGTCCCATATTGTCATTATCGTCCAAAAAGCCTATTTTAAGGGGTTTTGGGATCGGAGCGACCCCCCAATTATATGATATGATATGAAATTCGTACTCTACCCTTGAATACCTTTCATTTGAGTCCCATATTGTCTCGATCGGTCCACTTTTATTTTTTTGTGGTACTTTTGGGGTAAGGGGAGGGTCCGCCCCCCTTGCGATATCAAAAATATGACCTATTGCTCCTTCCGGACCACTCCTCACGATCTGGGAAATTTTCAAAGAAATTGGTCGGTAAATACAATATGTTCTATTTGAGGGTCTTTTTTTGAGGTTGGGGTGACCCCCGAAACTCTTATTCCGACAATTGGATATCAGATTCGCTTTCTACTCTCAAATACCTTTAATTTAATACCCAATTTGCAGTGATTTGTCTATAAATCCTTAGGCAGCGCACCTCATATTGCGAGACCAAATTTTTTAATTTTAGGTTAATGTAAGTGTGCCAACAAAATTTCGCTTTCATCGCCCTACCCATCTCCGAGATCTGGTGTTTTTGAAAATTATTGTTAAAGCCCGTCTTAGAGCGGGAAAGGTAAAAAATAATATCGCAAACAACCGCAACGAAGTCATAACGACGATAAATGCTGTATGATCAATTTTGACCGCTCTGCCCTCTTTCTGTTCATGTTGGCTTCTCCAAATTAGCGCCATTTGCGGGCTGTTTGAATTTAATCAAAATTTTTATAGAAATTTTATAGAAAATTTTGTCAAAATTTTAGTTCTATAGAAAATTTTGTCAAAAGTTTATTTCTATACAAATTTTTGTTCGAATGTTAGTGTTTGTAACTAAACTCCTTTTAGACGCTAGAGGGCGCCGTTTAAACTTAAAACTGCACGGTCTTTATTGAATTGACTTTCCGTTATGACTTTCAATAACCATGATAAATGTGTTCCAAATCGGTCCACAATCTGATACGGGTCTATGATAAACATTTTTCACCTAATTGATTTTTGAGCCGCTAGATGGCGCACTCCTTATCCAATTTGCCTGAAATTTTGCACATTAATTTCTGCTGTGTTTTAATGCCTATATTTGCTCCAAATTAGTCCGCAATTTTAAAAAGCTCTCACATTAACCGATCATTAGATTTGATTTCATGAGCCGCTAGAAGGCTTCATTCTTATTTGATGTGGTTATATTTTTATACAATACTTTTTTTAATGACTTTTAACATCCATGTTCGGAATCGTTCTATAACTTTATTGACCTTCTTTATAACCCTTTTTTCCCATTTGACTTTTGAGCCCAAAGAGGGCACGCTTTTACGCCATGATTTCTTGTATATCTTTCAATATCCATGTTAAATATATCCCATATCGGTCCGTAGCCTAATATACCTCTCTTATCCCAATTTGACATTTTGAGACGCTTGAGGGCGATTTTTTTTTTTTTTTTTTTTGATATGCCTTAAAATTTTGTTATGACTTTTGATACACATTTTCGAAATCGGTCGAAAACTTGATTTAGCTCCTTCATAAACATTTTTCACAATTTTCGTTTCTCATGGCTTTTGAACTTTGACTTCTGTTATGCCTTTAAATATGCATGCCGAATATGTTTCAAATGGGTTCATAGCCGGATATCGCTCCCATATAAAACTTTTCCCCGATTTGTCTTGTTTAACCGCTAGATGGCGCCATTCGAACCCAATTTGGCTGAAATTTTGCAAGATGATTTTTTCATGGTTCAATCTCTATGCCATCGGTTCATAACCAAAAATTACACCCATATAAACCTCTTTTCCTATTTGACTTCTTTAGCCACAAGATGGCGCTAATCTTATCCAATTTGTCTGAAAATTTTCAGTTAAAATTTTTAATTTCCAGGTATCTCTCTGTTTGAATGTTTGAGCCCCTAGAGGTCGTACTTTGTATCCTATTTGGATGCCTTTTTGTACCAAGGCTTCTGTTATGACTTTTATTATCCATACCTATAGTACTCCAAATCGGTCTTTAAGATAATTTAACTCCTATATAACCGTTTTTCCCCGATTTGAATTCTTCTTAACTTCAGTTAATATCTTTAATTTCCAGGCATCTCCCTGATTGACTATTTAAGTCCCTAGAGGGCGCACTTTGTAATCTATTTGGAAGCCTTTTTGTTCCAAGGCTTCTGTTATGACTTTTATTATCCTATACCTATCTTTAAAATAATTGAGATCCTATATAACCGTTTTTTCCCTATTTGAATTCTTTGGCCACTAGAGGTCGCCATACTTACCCGATTGGGCTGAATTTTTGTACCAAGACATTTGTTAAGATATCCTGGCCAGGAATTATTCGAATCGGTCCATAACAAGTTGACGATACACCGATCTCCAAATTTGATTGCTGAGCCGCTAGAGGGCGCATTTCCTATCTGATTTGGATGAAATTTAGCATAAAAACTGCCTTTATAAATTTCAATATCCATTCCTTTATAAATCTCAATATCCATGACAAATACGCTTTAAATCGGTCCATAGCCTGATGGAATCTCCTATATGAACCTTTCGTCGGTTTAAATTTTTTGTACCGCTAGAGGGCGCACTGCTTATCAGATTTAGCTGACATTTTGCAAAATTTTTGGTGTTATGACTTTTAATTTTCATGCCTCATATGCTTCAATTCGGTCTAAAACCTGCCATAGCTCCCATATTAATCACTTTCTTTACCCGTTAGAGGGCGCCATCAGCAACCAATTTTGCTGACATTTCGTACGAAGCCTGTTTGATACAGTTTAAATGATGAATTGGTATGTATGAATTGGTTCATAACCTAATATTGCTCCCATATATACCTTTTTCTTATTGGACTTATTTTACAGTTAGATGGCGCCACTCGTTACCAATTTGGCTGAAAATTTGCAAGAAGACTTTAGTTAAGATTTTGGATATCCAGGCCAAGTATGATCCGAGTCGGTCAGTAACCAATTCAGTCGGTCAGTAACCTTTTTCCTATTGGACTTATTTTGAAGTTAGATGGCGCCACTCGTTACCAATTTGGCTGAAAATTTGCAAAAAGACTTTAGTTAAGATTTTGGATATCCAAGGCCAAGTATGATCCGAGTCGGCCAGTAACCAATTGAAATTCACATAGAAACTCATCCCGCTATTTGTCTTTTTGAGCCGCTAGGGGGCGCTCTTCTTATCTCATTTGGCTGACAATTTGCACGATTACTTCGAATATGACTTTAAATATCCACGCCAAATATTCTCCAACTTTGTTCATAAACTGATATAGTTCCCACATAAACCTTTTTCTCCACTTGACTTCTTTTCGCCGCTAGAGGGCACCATTCTTTCCCGATTTGGCTAAATTCTTTAACTTTGGCTTAAGTATATACTTTTAATATTCCGGCCAAGAATGATCCAAGTCTGCCCCTAATCAGTTGAAGCACCCATAGAAATCCATTTCCCTAATCGACTTGTTGAGCCGCTAGAGGGAGCATTTCTTAACTGATAGGACTTAATTTTTTTAAACTCATTAGAAAAGCTACTACAGATTATAACTGAAATGTTACCTCGAAACAACTTTCTATTGGCACCTGTATTACTACATTTTAAAGTTGTCTACTAGTGTTCTAGGGACATATGTCAAATGAGGTCATCTTCAAATGCCCAACTTTATAAATAGTTTGGCGGCTAGCAATGTATTATTAACTATATTGATTTTCATTAAGATTCAACAATAGAAACTACCTGTTTATTCATAGTTATTTTTGGGAGCTCGTTAACTTCGAAGAACTTAAAGAATTAATCAACTCAGTCCTATTTCTACTGTTACCGAGTACGCTGTGGTTGTCCGTTTCCCAAAAAAATAAAAATGTGCGTAAAGGCACAAAGAGCGAGATGGCAATGGCCGCTTATGGCCACAATCTTCTTGTTGTTTTGCCTGTCGCAACCTGTGTACCAAATGAAAGCACAGACGAGTTTTGTACCCTATTTGTTCACGTTTTTGGGCCAAGTTAAGAGCCATGCACAATTGGAAGCCTTGGATGAAGGGGTGCAACTCTTGAAGGAGTATGACTTCATTATTGTGGGCGCAGGTACGGCGGGCTGCACTTTGGCAGCCCGCCTTAGTGAGAACCCTAAATGGAAGGTTTTGCTGCTCGAGGCTGGTGGACCTGAGACTCTGTTTTTGGATATTCCCCTAGCGGCCATTGAATTTCAATTGTACTCTAAGCTCAACTGGGCATACCGTGCACAGTCTTCGAAGAGCTTTTGTCTGGGCTTGGAAAAAAATCGTTGCAATTTTCCACGCGGCAAGGTGATGGGTGGATCTTCGGCCCTTAACTACATGGTGTATATGCGAGGTAATCGTCGTGACTATGGCCAATGGGCCCAAATGGGCAATGAGGGCTGGAGCTATGAAGAGATTTTGCCCTACTTCCAGAAAGCTGAGGGCTCCATGGTGCCAGATGCTGACAACCAAGTGGTGGGACGCAAGGGACCTGTTAAAATCACCTATCCCAAGGTGCACTTTGAATTGGCTGAACAATTTTTGGAGGCGGTACAGCAGTATGGTTTACCCCGCTGCGACTATAATGGACTCAAACAGAACTGCGTATCCTATGTGCAGGCCACCACAGATGAAGTATTTCGTTGGAGTGCAAATCGAGCCTATCTCTATCCCATCAAAGGCAAAAGACCTAATTTGCATATAGTAAAGCATGCACTTGTTACCAAGATACTGATAGACGCCAACAACAGAACAGCCTATGGTGTTACGTTTGAGAGGCGAGGTCAGTCCTTTGAGGTTCGGGCACGTCTGGAGGTGATCTCAGCTGCGGGAGCCATCAATACGCCTCAGCTGCTAATGCTATCTGGGGTGGGTCCTGCCAAACATTTACGCGAAGTTGGCATCAAACCCTTAGCAGATCTGGCTGTGGGTTTCAATTTGCAGGACCACATAGCCTCCCCTTTGACCTTCACTGCCAATATCAGCACCTTGAGACTTGATGATTTATTAGATGCCGAAGAATTTCTCAAGTTACAAACCCACAACAGCAAGATTTCGATATTAGGCGGTCTAGAGGCCTTATCCCTGCACGCATGGGATGATGCCCAGAAAGCCGATAGCTGGCCAGAATTTGAACTGTTTCTGGTCTCCACTGGATTGCATATCGACCCAGCCGCAGTGCCAGCATTTGGCATAAGAAACGAAATTGTTCAAACCCTGTACAAGGACATCTTGGAAAATGATTTGAATGCTTTCATGATATTTGCCATGCCACTAAGGCCACGCAGCAGGGGACGCATTTTGCTGCGAAACAACAATCCTCACATACATCCTCTCATCTATCCCAACTATTTGGCAGATCCCGCAGATGTTGCCACGGTGGTGCGAGCCCTACAAAAAGTCATAGAAATTGCAAAACAGCCGGCAATGCGTCAAGTAGGAGCTACACTTTTGCAACGCAAAATACCCCAATGTAGCCAATATGGCAAAGTCACCTCACCAGCCTATTTGGAATGTTATGCCAGACACCTGACTTTGACCATCTATCATCAATCGGGTACAGCGAAAATGGGTCCCAAATCGGATAAAACAGCAGTGGTTGATGCTCGCCTTAGAGTTC